>NC_079441.1:56384082-56446582 GCF_903798145.1 Danio aesculapii
ATTGTCATGTCATTGCCCGCAGGCCAGCACACAATAAATTTACTGACTTTATTGGCTTTTTGCCCACTGAGAATATCATATAATGCTTGCTGTTGGTTATGGGTACTGTAATTATATATCTTAAAAATATATATTCACCACACAAATGAGAAGCTCTGGAAAAATAAGCACACGCATACACACTTGTAGAGTATATATGGTTTACAGGGACTATCTCTTGGGCTTAATGTAATATATTCTGTTAAAAAAACAAATAGCCCTATATACATTTCTGGAAATCGCGAAAATATAGCTAAGTACATGTATGTATGGCTGCATTTGATCTTTTAAATGAACGCTACAGGGCAGTATGACGGCGCTTCTTTTCACACTTGCCAGCTGACCACTTACCTCTGTATGGACGGCTTTCCCACTGTTACCAGTTTGTCCAGTAGCTCACTATGTACAGTTGAATTCAGAATTATTAGCCCCCCTGAATTATTAGCCCCCCTAAATTATTAGCCACTGTCTATTTTTTTTCTCCAATTTCTGTTTAACGGTGAGAAGTATAGTTATAGGCCCAATCCCAAATTTACCCCTTAGCCCTTCCCCTTACCCCTGCCCCCTGCACGCCAAGGGGTAGGGGTGTCCCAATTCTCTTTAGCTTGAAGGCGTAGGGCTAGGGGGAAGGCGTGAATAGCCCTTCGAATGAAGATTTTTCAGGACCACACTCGAATCCAAGAGGTAAGAAAATTTCCCAGAATACACCTGCCACAGTGGTAGCATTACTTTTCATTGTTTGCCATTATCACAAATTTTTACGACAAACATGTTTTAATATATTCATAACCACGTTCATGTTTTACTGTCATGCTTTTAAAATTAAAAAAAAAAAAAACAAGCTAAATAATAATAATAAAAACTCCTGTACAGCAGTCCCACGACATTCTGGCACTTGATTACACTCGAATACCCTGTCAGTAATGTCTAGTGGCTGAAAATGAGCTTTTTACAGTGTCTGCTATAATGTTAATGTTGTGTTTGTGTGTTTACATAGATGAATATGGCCACTGTTTAAATACACAGTACAGTTACGATCTTATTGCCACATTAGATCGTTATGATAACATAATAACATAACATAATGTGCCTTCAGTGATTTCCTGAAGATAAATACCAAAAAATAGCACAACTGTAATAACTACAGCAGTCGCGATCGTCTGATCTCACATGAAGCATGAGATCGCGATGACATATGATGACGTGTGCAGGTGCTGTAGTGCTGTCCCAATTCTTAGGGGTAAATTTTTAAGCCCTTCCCCTTTACCCTCGATTGTAAGGGCCAAGGGGAAGGGGTAGGGGTACAAAAATAGAATTGGGATTGAGCCATAGTCAAAATAGTTTTAATAACTCAATTCTAATAACTGATTTATTTTATCTTTACCATGATGACAGTAAATAATATTTTACTAGATATTGTTCAAGACACTTCTATACAGCTTAAAGTGACATTTAAAGGCTTAAATAGGTTAATTAGGTTAACTAGGCAGGCTAGGGTAATTAGGCAAGTTATTGTATAACGATGGTTTGTTCTGTAGACTATTGAAAAAATATAACTTCATTCATTCATTTTCTTTTCGGCTTCTTTTCGGGTCAATCTGTGCTTTTGAAAACACAATTGGTTGGGTTAGGGAAGGACGAGGGTGGGTCAGTCAGTCAGTTGACAGTGACCTTTGGTGGATTTATTAGAGAAGAGCAGGTGCGAATGGCACTTGTGAGAGAAATTTGAGATCTGAAAAAAGGTATACAGCAGCCTCTGGCGGATTTGCAAAACAAAAACTGCAAAAAAAAAACGATAGGATAGTATATAGAGGTAAGTTTCAGAATGATTCTGGGTTGTGTAAACCGGCTAAATAGAGTACAACTAGGTCATACCCATGAAATTTTTACAATTTCTTGTTCATGTACACAAACACACACTTGGGATATAATGATATTTAAACTGAACAGAAAATAAATGCTCTCATAGCTAAGGTCAGTTGGCATTTCTGTGTGGAGTGTGCATGTTCTCCGTGTTCGCGTAGATTTCCTCTGGATGCTCTGGTTTCCACTACAGTTCAAAAAAATGTGGTACAGGTGAATTGAATAAGCTAAAATTTCCATAGTGTGTGTGAATGCAAGTGTGTATAGATGTTTCCCAGTGTTGGGTTGCAGCTGGAAGGGCATCCACTGCGTAAAAACATATGCTCGAAAGTTGCCGCTTCATTCCGCTCTGGCGTTCCCTGATTAATAAAGGGACTAAGCCGAAAAGAAAATAAATGAATTAATTAGATTATAATTAATGTCTGTCTGATTGTGTCACAATATAAAAAGGGTCTCGGACTACGCAAGAATCACTTTAAATCTCACTGTGCCTAGCCATTTTTTTAAAAGATGAACATTTAATTTACCGCATTATGGGTTTTCAGTGCTTTGCTGCCCCTCCTTATGGTGCTTATGTCTTTGCATCTTATTACACTTGAACAATTGTTTGAATGCTTAGTTATATTTAACTGATTGGATTCTGATTATATTACACTGTCTTTGCTGTTTAAGGAACCTCATGAAATTCAATATAGATTACAACAACCCTTTCACTGGAAGTTTGTTTGGTGGCCTTAGACACTCTCCTTGCATAGAGCCCATTGTTAACATTGTTATCAATATTTGCACAGTCCTTTTGTCATAAAAGTGCATATTTTATTTGTTGTAAAGAGGGTTTTCAAATGCATCCTCTAATTTTTCTCTTTTAAAGAAGGTTATTTATTTTGTAAAGTTTTTTTGTAAAGCTGTGGACAGCAAGTTGTTTTAAAGATATATGGTGGCTAAGTAAATATATATATATATATATATATATATATATATATATATATATATATATATATATATATATATATATATATATATATATATATATATATATATATATACTGGGAAATGAATATTGGTCCATATCACCCAGCCCAATTAACATTTTGATTTTAGACATGATGTTGGAATATAGATTTAATGGTGCATGTAATTGATGCGGCTAGAGGGTGCATATTTATTACAAACAAAGGTGTAGTTTCATGTGAATTGGTGGGAGGGGCCTTTATTACGTACTAGAGGGCTTCTGCAGAAATCACGCTCATGCATGAGCTAAAGTATTCAAAACTTATCATGGTAGCATGAAGCAGAGTCGTGTTCACATTGGGAAGAATCTGTGTTATAATGCTAAATACATTTTAAGGTTCTGTTATATTGCTGCTCTGTGCAGTATAATATAATGAAGAAAATACTCAATTCCCTTTGGTTTTTCAAAATTTTATATAAATAAAACCTGAAATTGACACAGGAAACATTGACGCATGTTGACACAGGAGGACTGTGACATGTAACTTGTTAAAATTGCTTATTTTTCTGGATTAAATTTTTTTTGAACATTTCAGATAATGTAAATGCAAAAGTCAGCACTGTTCTAGTGATTTTTGGATATCGTATTATATTGTGCAATGTAAGATCACTGGTTTTAACAATAACAGTAACATATTTTTCAACTCCAAATCAGAAAAAGTTGGGACGTATGCAAAGTAATCCCACACCACAGATGTTTAGGTGATGTTTGGGTGTGCTGTGTCATGATTGGTTCAAATAGAATGCTGCGGGAGAAGTATCAGTTAGGGACACTGGGGACAGTAAAAAAAAAATCGTGCTGTTAGGCGATTTAGAAATTGTGCATGTTCAAATCGCAATTTTGATTTAATTTAAATTAATCGCTCAGCCCTAAGTACAGGTATTCAATGTCGCATTTTGTACCTCAAAATGCACCACACACTTTTTATTGGAGACAGGTCAGGACTGCAGACAGGACAGTCAAGTACCAGGACAGTCAAGTGCATCTTCTTCCTCCGCAGCCAGGACTTTGTAATGTGTCCAGAATGTGGTTTTGCATTGTCTTGTTGAAATATGCATGGGTGTCCTTGGAAAAGAAGGCAGCTTATTGTGCTCCAAAATGACTGTACTTTTCAGCATTAATGGTGCCATCATAGAAGTGCAAGTTACTTTTGCCAAGGGCACTGACACAACCCAATACCATGACAAACCCTGGCTTTTGGACTTGTTGCTGGTAACAGTCTGGATGATCCTTTTCTGATCTGGAGCATTTGTAACAAAAGAAAAAAAAACCTGAGATACAGATTCATCTGAACACAGTACACATTTCCACTGAGGCATCTGGGGTCCATCCCAGATGCCTCCAAGCTCAAAAAAGTCAATGGCGCTTCTGGGCACTGTTAACATAGTTCTTCCTTTTGGCACAGTACAGTTTTCACTGGCATTTGTGGATGTAACTACGCATTGTGGTACTTGACATAGGTTTGTCAAAGAAGTCCCATAGTTAAGTATGTGAAGTTTCTCTGTTTACAGTATGTGTGAATAAATGCATATTTAGGCTTGATTAATCTCCCTGTCCCAGATCATTTGTCTGATAAATTTATTTTTTATATTACATTTTTAAATATTTGCACATAGTGATACATTTTTACACCACATAATGCCACTATATATTCACTTACTCACTATTAGGCATGGGCTGTTATAAGATTATGATGGAATGATAACCTTGGATAAAAAATATCACAGTTTCACGGTATTGTGATTACTGCTCTAAATATATTATTTTTTAATATCTAGCTAAAAAACAAAGCTTTTTTCCCCTTTATTATTTTATTTTGAGAAACATTTAAAATGTTTTGGAACAGTAAACATAAATATATAATTAAAATAAATAATTTAAATGAATCATTGACTTCACAGATTTTTTTTACAATTTAAAACAGCATTTTGGATATTTTTTCTGCTTGATAGACTGTTGTCCTAAAGAACAAACAAAAAGTAAATAAAAAATCTTACACATACCTTAGGAACGGTATTGCAGAAAATTTTGACGGTTTTAAAACCTTGACTTTTCCAAACCACGGTATACCTTGAAAACCGTTATCATCCCATGCCTACTCACTATCCTTTGGCTTAGTCCCTGATTGATTAGGTGTAACTACAATGAAATGAACCGCCAATTACTCTGGTATATGTTTTGTGCCGTAGATGCTATTTCAGCCCCAACCCAGTACTGGGAAACACCCATACACTCTCTCATTTACACATACTTTTTTTAACTAGCTGCGAATATATAATTTAGTTAATGTATGATTTGTGCTTTTCTGCCTTCTGAATTGATTCAATATACATTACAGTAGTTCATTCATCTCGGTTTGTGAATAACAGTATTTCATAAAATTGCCATTAAAGTCGAAAAACACTGTAATCCTATTTATTCACCCTCCTCTGCATTAAACAACGCACTTTTGGCTGGTCACACTCTATAAAAACAGTTTTTTTTTTACAGATAAAAGGCAAATGACTTGGAGTCAAAGTAGCTCTCATTTTATTATGACCATGCAGTAAACTCATCTTCCAACAGCTGTGCATATTAAAGGCCATTAACAAGATATGTGGAGGCTATTTATGTTGAATTGCCAATTTAAAAGTCCTCATGAAAGGCTGAGATTAATGCCATTTTAAGCCCGAGTTAAATATTGTTTTTGCAGACTTTTAATAACCAGCTCTCCCCAGCTCATTCTCTACATAATAAATGTTTCTTCTCTTCTCTTCTCTTCTCTCTTCTCTTCTCTTCTCGTCTCTTCTCTTCTCTTCTCTTCTCTCTTCTCTTCTCTTCTCTTCTCTTCTCTTCTCTTCTCTTCTTCTCTCTCTTCTCTTCTCTTCTCTTCCTCTCTGTCTCTCTCTCTCATTCAAATGGAGACTTACAATGGAGGACATGGCATTGTTGCTGTTAATGCTTTTGTCAGCAAAATTATTTAACCAGTAAAAGTAGTTGTCATTTTTGTAATCAAAGGGAAACAATTTTGCATTATTTTGTACATTAAATGCATAAACATTTGTTTCTGATGTTTAGTTTTATGTTTGCGGATTTAAAGGTTATTTCTTTTAAGATTGGTTTCATTTTCAGTTTCATATTTGCAAAAAGAAGAGAAAAAAAATGTTAATTTTGTTGTAGAAAAATCCAAAATGGCAATTTACAAGAAAAGAAAGGTAAGAGGGTCAAGCTTGTAGAGATGTAGTGCAAGTTTTTTAAGAGTTTAAAGTGAGAATCAAGTTTGATTAAATTTTTTATAAGAATGTCAAGAATACTGATTTGGATTTATAAAGATACGTTGTGCTCTGTTAAATATGGAGAACTAATATTTACAAAATGGCTTAAGTAAAATGTACTTTTGTTTTTTAATTTTAAACAAGTTAAACAAGTTTTAAACAACACATTTTTTAAAACAAGAATATATCAGTAAAATAATTAACAGGTACATGTATATTATATATAAAGTAAATCTCTCTCTCTCTCTCAATTAAATTCAATTCAATTCAATTAAACTGCTTTATTGGCTTGACAAATGTTACAAATGTATTGCATAAGCATTTATAAAGTTTACATTAAAGATAAAAGAACATATATTTATAATTTAAAAAAAACACAGTAATTAGTAGTAGTGGTAATCCAAAAGAAAAATTTCTCTCTCTGTCTCTCATCTGTGCTAGGGTGCTTGACAGTGTAGGCTTTCCCCAGCGCACAGTTTCACAGCACTGGCTTCTCCCTCCCATGGTTTTAGATGCCTAGTGCTCAGATCTTAGACATACCATTTCTTGTTTGTGAATGTGTTGTTGATAACAAAACGAGTGTGACTGTTTGAAAGAGATTTTTTGTCAATTACCTCCTATGTTTTTAATGGAAGTATTCCTGAGTTTAAGTAGGTAAATCCTCTGAGAACTGCTGTGTAAAATTGAGTAGCAATTCACACAATAACAGGAAGGACAAAAAACTTCCTATCAAGCAGGATTGTGAGGAATGTGTTGGGAATCACACCTCCTCATACCTGGACTTTAATTTCCACCCAAACCTGTTCATCTCATAAGGCCTAACATTGCATTTAGGAAAGAACAAAAAAGTGTGTACCAGAAAATATTCAAGTCAGGTACTGGAAACGTTTATTGTCCTGTCTGAATTTTAAAGTCATCCAACAAAGTTTCTCTGTCTGTCTTTCATTTGCATGAATTAGTTACTGTAAACAGACTTTTGCATATTTGTGTGTGTGTGTTTTTTATCTCTTTTCAGTGTGTTTGCATATTAGGTGTGTAGAGAGCAAAGGATATATGTATACATAGCTGCTGTGTATATATATATATATATATATATATATATATATATATATATATATATATATATATATATATATGTATGTATGTATGTATGTATGTATATATGTATATATATATATATATATATATATATATATATATATATATATATATATGTAATTATGTAATTATCAATATTTTGTTTGTGTGTCGATTTGTACATGACAGTGCATGTTCAGGATTCAAGGATTCGTCATTTGACATTTCTCACTTTCAATGAAATGGAATTTGAATAGCTTACAACTCTGAAACACTGAAAATGAAGCATCCCTAAATCTTTTGAACATCTTGGAACTATTTAGCAATGTTTAAATCTTCTAACACTCTGTCTTAGTGGTGTAATGGATCACTCTATATTAGTGGTGTAATGGATCACAAATCTCACGGTTCGGATCACACTACGATTTTTAAGTCACTGAAAAGCTAACTGTAAAAACTGAATCTCTCTTGATCAAAGGCAGATTTGAATGCAGCACATCAAATGATAAATAAACATACAGTTGAAGTCAGAATTATTAACCCCCCTGAATTATTAGCCCTCCTGTTATTTTTTCCCCAATTTTTGTTTTAACCAAGAGAAGATTTTTTTCCAACACATTTATAAATATAATAGTTTTAATAACTCATTTCTAATAACTGATTAATTTTCTCTTTACTATGATGACAGTAAATAATATTTTAATATATATATATATATATATATATATATATATATATATATATATATATATATATATATATTTCAAGACACTTCTGTACAGCTTAAAGTAAAGGCTTAACTAGGTTAATTAAGTTAACTAGGCAGGTTAGGGTAATTAGGCAAGTTATTGTATAATAATGGTTTGTTCTGTAGACTATTGAAAAAAGTATAGCTTAAAGGGGCTAATAATTTTGACCTTAAAATGTTTTTCAAAAATTTAAAACTGCTTTTATTCTAGACGAAATAAAACAAATAAGACTTTCTCCAGAAGAAAAAATATTATCAGACATACTGTGAAAATGTTCTTGCTCTGTTAAACATCATTTGGGGAATATTTAAAAAAGAAAACCAAATTCAAAGGGGGGCTAATAATTCTGACTTCAACTGTATATGCAAGTCATCATCATTTATAATCCGTTGTGTAGGTGTTTCAATTGAGATTTTAATGAATAGTTGTGAAGTTATAGGCTACACTGGATGCATTTGCGCAAGCCAAACAAGTAAAACAGAAAACCTCTTTAAATGGGTGGTCCGGAGTGTATTTTTAAGGCTTGGTTGTGGTTATAAGATGCAAAGCAATGTGTGCTCATGCTTCAGTTAAAAAAAAAAAAAAAAAATGATATTTTTTGATGTATCCTACTTTGATTATATACTGCTACATGAAAACGACTAGTTACACAAGAGGCTCTGATTGGTCAGTTAACATAATGTGCTGTGATTTGCGGATCAGCTGCACATCACCAGGAAAAGCATCACCCCCCTACAAGCACACGCTTTTGTGCTGTGTAAATATTTTCAGTCAGAGTAGCTGTTAGTCCTATCAATTTGAGCCTGAATCAGACAGAAAATGACACAGAGGACACAGCTGAACCTCATGACTGTTCTCTAAAATAACATTTGACAAGTGTCTTTCACATATATTCGGGTTATAAGCATGTGTAAGTGATATAAAACGTTCACAAATCTATTGCGAGTTTGTTATTTGAGATGTAGAATGCAAGGAAAGCATCTGCATTGAGAGACACTGCAGCACTGGTGAAGATTGTGGCTGTATACAGGGGTTTGATGGATAAATATGAATTTGTAGCTAAATTATGGTTGGAGATGCTACTTCTTTGAGGAGATTTTAGCTGAATTCAGCACTGATCTTTGAGAGATTCTGGAAGCTGTCCTTTTTCAAATGCTAGCTATAGATTTTTTATAATTCTCTGCAACATAATCAAAATTAAATTGTAAGCACTTCTCTCTTTGTGTCGTGTCCTTTGAAAGACCAAATACAGAAACAGAAGAAGCTCTGGAAATAGCAGCATTTGGATGGCATCTTTGCTTTCTTTGCTATAACATTACAGTGCCTCTGGCCCCGCCCCTTTGCTGCATGTGGTGAATACATGCAACCTAAATCGTTTGTGATCTCACTAGCCCGGATGTTGGTTTTTTAGTCCTCAACCTTTATTCGCTGAAGGCTTTGCTAAGCTAACTCTGTAATAGCCAATGTCTCCCTTTGCATTGATCTTTGAGTATATTACATTCAGGGATGTTGTTTATGTTCACACAGCTACATTACACATCAACTAAAGTTTCAGATATGACCACCCCTTTAACAATCTTTTAGGGTAGGAACTTCTTCCGTCATCATTATATTTTACTGGAAAGGCAAAATGCTTTCATGCATGTGATTTGGATGATGCGGGAGGTGATCTCTCTGCGATCGATACAAATTTAGGATTAATCTACAAGTTAAATAAAAAAAAAAAAAGGTATTAATCTGCAGGTCACATGCAATCCAAACCATGCGTTGTTTGATTAATACAGATCCCCTAATCTCTATCATGCTAGTATGTTGTACAAGCAAGCAGTACTCAAAAGTAAGATTTACGTTCAGTTAATGGATTTTCTGCATGGGAAACACCAATGGAAATATAGTGCCAAAGATTATGAAGCTGAAATAAGCATAGCTGTGATAAAAGTCTGCATTGTAAGAGAACCGCTGGGCAGGAAAGGCATTTAAATCTGTGCTATATTTGAAGGATTAGAAGGCCCAGCCACCGTAAAGATACCATTTCACACATATTAACTGAGGGATTTAATCTGTTCAGTGGAAGAGAGGAAGCCTATTTGGCTGTTTGTGGTTTTTGGATGGAAGTATTGTTAAATCTTACTTTTTCCTGCTCCACTGCTCAACTGTGACCATTATCTTCATTGCTCAAATCTCTTTTGATGACACTAGAAAAGTGGTAATTGTCAATTGAAGATGTACATACATATCCAGATATACATCATATCCAGGAGCTGGGAATCAAAGAAGGCAAAAGTGGATATTTTGTTCAGTTTTGAATGTTGTAGCAAGCATCACATGCACTGCAACTATGGAGAGATGTAAACCCGCAAGTAGGGCTGCATGATATTGGAAAAAACTGACCTTGCAATATTTTATTTTTCTATGATATTTCTTGAGATATTGAGTATAACTTGACCAGATGGAATGAGTAGGTCTATTTGGAAAGAATTCATAATTTTTGTTACAATGGGATGATTTTATAAAGGAGAGCATCTGCACAAAATATAATAAACCAAACACAAACATTGATAAGTACAGTAAAGCAATAATACTGTACAAATAAAATGCTATAAGGATGTCTTGCAATATTCAGAAAGATCAATTTATGATCAAAAGTAAAATAACACTGTATAGTTTTCATTGTACTTTTACATAAATACAGTTAATCTTTTTAAAAGCCTGGATACCTTAAACTGACTGCTTACAGTCGCATGCCCTTAACACACACATAAATAATAAACTTTTTGGTAACTTTATGGTTAAACAACATTTTCAAATATAGCTCCTGATCAATATTAATACCAGTTCAACGTTGCAGATTCTGTGCTGTGACTATTGCAGATGTGCATATTGCAATATCGATATATTGTGCAGCCCTACCCACAAGGTTTGTATTTGGGTGTTTATCTAGCTCGTAAAATATTGTTCCTTAAAATATCACTGTCTCTGAAAAATAATGCTTTACCAGACTTTTGAATTACTTTTAAGTTATTTTTACCAAAATATCAACAGAAGTTGAATACATTAATTTTGCCATAATTATAATTATTCAGTAAACCTTTTGTTTGCACGAGTCTGACAACATCCAGTGCTCCACTAAGAGATTCTGATCATATGCAGCGTTCATTTCATTAATCAAAAATTCTAAATTCATTAATTCGATTTCAACATTTCGTCACCTTAGAATTATATTCTATCTGACATTTTTGTCAAAATTGAGTCATTCACATATTTTTACTAAATGACAACTTATTTACATTATGTGATGTTTTTGTATTATTATTATTTTTTTTTTTTACATTTTAAGACTTCTTGTTTAAAAAACAAAACAGGTTTTATCTACAAAGTTGAACTCTAGCTTGGCTCTATAAGATTCTTTCTGTCAGCCAATCAACATTTTGAATGCACACACAAGGACCAATCAGGATCAGCTTTCTTTGTCATTTTGCTGTACTGCTCCATTGACAGCGGGAAAGACCAGAAAGAAACAGAAAATCAGAGTCAACCAAAATTGAGAAGAAACTGAAAAGATGTGTGTAAATGTGATGATTTAGAATCATTTTTTGACATTGAGATAAAATGTTACATTTTACATTGTTGAAAAAGAAACAGTTATTTAAAAATGTAATATATTAAATGTGAAATATTTTTATTTGTGGATATATAGTCAGTGAAACAATTTCTTGCATTTATTAAACTCATTTGCTCATTGCCTGTTTTCTTTTAAAGTCTTTAAAATTGAAATTAAGCCTTGAAGGGAAAATACTTAATTTAATTCATGGGGCATATAATTCAATAAATATAATTCAATAGTTCATGTAAAGCATATAATTCAATAAATATTACCATATTAATTACATAAAATTAACATCTGCACTGGACAAAATCTTTAGCACAGCCTTGCATGCTTAGTTTGAACAAGAAAAAATATTCATCCAGAAGAAACCAAAAATTTAACTTTCTTGAGCATCAACAAAAAGTTACAACACCAAATTATATATTTTTGATTGTATTTCTCGAAAAGTAAAGCTTCAGTTATTGATCTGCCACATCGAACCTCATAATTCCAAGCAGAAAATTACTTTTCAGAATTAGAAGGTCCTATCTGCATTTGCCCTGTTTGTTTTACCCCATTTTACAATATCTCAAAATCATTCAGAACACAGATAGAACCTTTTAATTCCAAGGTGACAATTTTTTGACAAACTATTTTTACAAGACTAAGATGAGATGAAGCCTGGATGACATGGGTATCATTAGATCATAAAACTGATTACATTGATGAAAAAATATGACACTAAAATTGAGCAAAAAACATAGTAACCAACATTGGGTTTTTTTTTGCATCATGCTATTCGTTCATTAGATGAGAGAATCAGAGAGCGCATTCATAGATTTCAGCTACTTGACTGGTGCAGCAGCCCTGTCAAGTATATTTTTGCAAACCATAGGCACAGTGACCCGCGAGCCGAACCTGACTCCTGATGTTCTTTGTTCTGGCCCTTCAAGTAGCATAGACTATCTCTAGAATTGTTTGTTTAGTTCTGTCTGAGAACTGTTGTACAGTTATGAAGTGATGTGTGTCTGTCCTATGAGTACTGTAGCATTGCGGAGCATTCATTCTTGCCAGTAGCCTCTCCTATGAGACGTGATGATGACTGTCCAAGAACTTGATGGTAGATCACAACTTTTTATTAAAAAACTTTTTCTGTCTTGAATGTCATTAAAACATAAGTAATCATGCATCCCTTGGCTGTACTAATGCAGGGTGTCCGCAGGGTCTTAAAAAAATTTAAAGTTAATAAATCCATTATGAGAAAATTAAGGCCCTTAAAAAGTATTTTCAAGCTTTGTTTCTTCTGAGCTTATCTGAGTTCTGTTCCATGGTTGTGCATTGATTTATTTAAATACAACTGTTTGTTAACAACTGTTTATTAAGTTAACGGTTTGATACTGATTAGAAGTGGCGATGAAGTCTAAAAATATTCTTAGAAGGTCTTTAAAAAGTCTTTAAAAGCTATTGAAATTACCTTTAGGATTCGTGCATATACACTGTAATGTGTGCATGCTGTTTTGACAACGTATACACCCCAAGTCATTTCTCTTGTATATAAATTTGGGTGTAAAATTGTGTATCATTTCTTTGAGTTAAGTTACATGATATAAACTGCACTGATGTTTGTTTCTCTCTGAGCGAAGGACAGGGAAGTATGTTTGGAAATGTCTGGAAAGCCATTGTTAAGGGGGTTAGATAATATGTGCACATGGGAGAGGAATGAAAGGACAGATTGGGCCCTGAGTAATATGACTATAGGCTAGTATCTGATGACAAGGCCGATCTGTGACGCTATAGTGTGTGTGCTTACCACCTGTGTTTTTTCCTTACACAAAGACTTTTTTGTTTTAGTCTTAAACAAATGCCCCCTGATATTTTGAATCATATGATGTTAAACCTCTTTTCATGAGGAAACTTATAAACAACTCAGTACTGTTCAGCATCAGCTGATCAAACTAATGTAGGCCTCAAATAGGCCAGATGCAATACTTTGCCAATCCTATCATTTATGTTTTTGTTTATATAGTTTAACTAAAATTTTCTGTTGAAATATTATGCAATCAAAAATTGACTTTTATAAGGTGTTTGGAAATTCTAGTGATTTGAGAAATTGCATGTTGATGTCATCGTAATAACACTGCCCTGTATACATATTGTAAAAAGTGTCATAATATATCCCATTTAGGTTGTCACACTGTAGTTAATATGAGAACTGTTGCCGTCATATGACGTCAATTAAAAACCAGGGAAAATAATGATTCTTCACAAATGGGACACTTTGTTGGCGCCAGTGGTGTAGTGGTTAGTGTGTCGACACATGCACTCCGGTGCTCACGGCGACCCGAGTTCGATTCCGCCTCGCTGTCCTATGCCGATCCTTCCCTCTCTCTGCTCCCCATGCTTTCCTGTCAATACTCTCTACTGTCCTATTGAATAAAGGTTAAAACCCCGAAAAAATAATTATAAAAAAACAAATGGGACTCTGTTTTCAACCTTGTTTATGAGTTAAAATAAACATGTAACAAACAAAGCATACATTTGATAATGAATTACTGAAAAATAAATGGTTTTGTCCATCAATTGTGTATGTTAGTTCTGAAGAGCGGTGGGGTGGGATCTATAAAAAACTGAAGAACGGTTGGGCGGTGGGGTGGGGGGGATGGGGGGATCACAAACATAGGATGCACACGACATGCTAACAGTGTGTGGTCGTCTCCACGAAGTGCATTAAAATCCTTTAACGCACAGCAAGCCATTGATTATCCCGCTTATTCCATGGTCATTTGCTAAGGTAGGCCGAAGTTTAAACTAGTTTTCCTCTTTTCAGTGCAATATTTTTCATATTTTGACATGTTAGATTCTCTAGAGTCTCCACTGAATCAACAGTGACAGACGGACAGAGAGAGATCATGTGCGTGCTATTTATACATGCTAACTTTAAGATGTTATTTTATCAATTTAATTACAGGTGGACAAATAAGACATTCCCAGTCACACATGTGTTTCTTTTGTCTACTTTCTACCACTTCTCTAATGAGAGAGGATCTGTACGTATATTGGCTTAATGTTACCTTTAACACTGCGAAAGCTCGGCTAGATATAGCAGAATTTCCGCAATTTACATTTCATAATAAAAATACAAATCTTAGTAAAAGTGCCATATCAATTAAATATGCTTGAGCTGTCACGATCACCAGCGATCGTAACATCCTAGATCGCTGGATCTCACACACATTCACTTGGACTACAAATCCGCTATTCATGGACTACATTTTCATACATGCACTCTGTTCCACAAACACACATGCTTCCTCATTTTCACTGATTACACTTGCACCAGCTGAGGGTTGTCATAGACTGATTACACACACTATTTAAACAACACACACACTCCCTGCCTTGGCCGAGTCTTTTTAGCTGTAAAGTGACAATTCAACGCGTTTCCTTAGTCTTGTTCCTCCGTGTTTTGATCTTTGTCTGGTTTCCCTTTTCTCCTTGTCTGCCGCCTGTCTACCGACCTCTCGCCTGTGTTTAACTACGATTCTGGACTGCCTTTATACATCTGTTTGCACCTGTGTTGACCATTGCCTCCCTGAGTTTGAATAAACCTGCACGTGGATCCTAAACCTCAGTTGTCTCTGTCACTCCCCGTGTTACAGAAGACAGCCATACTATGGGTCAAGCAGGAGCTCAACTCATGCGTCTTCGTCAGGGAGATCGCTCCATCGAAGACTATGTTGAGGACTTTATTCAGGTAGCCCACCTAACATCTATGAACGATTTGTGCTTGATGATATTTTTCCATGGCGGGTTATCTGAGCCACTTTATTCAGGCATGCCACTGTGCGAACCCCACTGGACTTTAGAAAAGTACATAGATTTGGCACTACAAATGAGTGGGTCCCCCTTCACTGTAGGAGAGGTGGAGGAAACTCCTAAATGTTTTTTGGGGGAGGGCAGTGTACAGCATGACCAGATGACAACAGGGCTTGCTGTACACTCCACCAAGACAGTAATACTAGCATCACCATCTCTCCAGCCTACGATACATCCTCCAGATCACAGGATGGCCGCTTCCAGTCCTCCAGCACACAAGATGGCCGCTTCCAGTCCTCCAGCACACAAGATGGCTGCTTCCAGTTCTCCAGCGCACAAGATGGCCGCTTCCAGTCCTCCAGCGCACAAGATGGCCGCTTCCAATCCTCCAGCTCACAAGATTGCCGCTTCCAGTCCTCCATCTCACAAGACGGCCGCTTCCAGTCCTCCAGCTCACAAGATGGCCGCTTCCAGTCCTCCAGCTCACAAGATGGCCTCTTCCAGTCCTCCAGCTCACAAGATGGCCGCTCCCAGTCCTCCAGCTCACAAGATGGCTGCTCCCAGTCCTCCAGCTCACAAGATGGCTGCTCCCAGTTCTCCAGCTCACAAGATGGCTGCTCCCAGTCCTCCAGCACACAAGATGGCTTCCTGTCCCGAGTCTGTTCCTGTTCCTGAAAGACCATCGCCAGAGCCACTACTGCCAGTGCTGCCAGAGCCGCCGCCACTAGAGCTGCCAGAGCCGCTGCCGCCGCCGCCACTAGAGCTGCCAGAGCCGCTGCCACTAGAGCTGCCAGAGCTGCCGCCACTAGAGCTGCCAGAGCCGCCGCCGCCACTAGAGCTGCCAGAGCCGCCGCCACTAGAGCTGCCACCGCCACCTCTAGAACTACCAGATCTTCCAGAGCTGCCAGATCCTCAGTCACCTCCAGAACTGCCAGATACTCAGTCACCTCCAGAGCTGCCAGATCCTCAGTCACCGCCAGAGCTGCCAGAGCCGCTGCCAGAGCCACTGTCGCCACCAGAGCTGCCACAGCCGCCACTGCTGCCAGAGCTGCTGCCGCCGGCGCCTGAGTTTTCTGAATGGCTGCCGCCGCCTGAGCTTTCTGAATGCCCGCCGCCTGCGCTTCCTGAATGGCCGCCTGCGCTTCGTGAATGGTCGCCGCCGCCACCTGCGCTTCCTGATTGGCCGCCGCCGCCTGAGTTCCCTGAATGGCTGCCGCCGCCTGAGCTTTCTGAATGGCCGCCGCCTGCGCTTCCTGAATGGCCGCCTGCGCTTCCTGAATGGTCGCCGCCGCCACCTGCGCTTCCTGAATGGTTGCCGCCGCCACCTGCGCTTCCTGAATGGTCGCCGCCGCCACCTGCGCTTCCTGAATGGCCGCCGCCGCCTGAGCTTCCTGAATGGTCGCCGCCTGAGCTTCATGAATGGCCGCCGCCACCTGAGCTTTCTGAATGGGTGCCGCCACCTGAGTTTTCTGAATGGCTGCCGCCACCTGAGCTTCCTGAATGGCCGCCGCCTGAGCTTTCTGAATGGCCGCCGCCTGAGCTTTCTGAATGGCCGCCGCCTGAGCTTTCTGAATGGCCGCCGCCTGAGCTTTCTGAATGGCCGCCGCCTGCGCTTCCTGAATGGCCGCCTGCGCTTCCTGAATGGCCGCCTGCGCTTCCTGAATGGTCACCACCGCCGCCTAAGTTTCCTGAATGGCCGCCGCCTGAGCTTCATGAATGGCCGCCGCCACCTGAGCTTTCTGAATGGGTGCCGCCACCTGAGCTTCCTGAATGGCCGCCGCCTGAGCTTCTTGAATGGCTGCCACAGCCACCTGAGTTTCCTGAATGGCTGCCACCGCCGCCTGAGCTTTCTGAATGGCCGCCGCCTGAGCTTTCTGAATGGCCGGCGCCTGAGCTTTCTGAATGGCCGCCGCCTGCGCTTCCTGAATGGCCGCCTGCGCTTCCTGAATGGCCGCCTGCGCTTCCTGAATGGTCACCACCGCCGCCTAAGTTTCCTGAATGGCCGCCGCCTGAGCTTCATGAATGGCCGCCGCCACCTGAGCTTTCTGAATGGGTGCTGCCACCTGAGCTTCCTGAATGGCTGCCGCCACCTGAGCTTCCTGAATGGCCGCCGCCTGAGCTTCTTGAATGGCTGCCACCGCCACCTGAGTTTCCTGAATGGCTGCCACTGCCGCCTGAGCTTTCTGAATGGCCGCCGCCTAAGCTTTCTGAATGGCCGCCGCCTGAGCTTTCTGAATGGCCGCCACCTGCGCTTCCTGAATGGCCGCCTGCGCTTCCTGAATGGCCGCTTGCGCTTCCTGAATGGTCACCACCGCCGCCTAAGTTTCCTGAATGGCCGCCGCCTGAGCTTCCTGAATGGTCGCCGCCTGAGCTTCCTGAATGGTCGCCGCCTGAGCTTCCTGAATGGTCGCCGCCTGAGCTTCCTGAATGGTCACCAGGTTCATATGACCCGCCGATGTCTGCGGAAAGTAAGGCTCCAGGCTCTCTACAGCTCCACTCTCCAGGCCCTCCGCAGCTCCACTCTCCAGGCCCTCCGCAGCTCCACTCTCAAGGCCCTCCGCAGCTCCATGCCCCAGGCCCTCCGCAGCTCCACTCTCCAGGCCTTCCTCAGCTCCATGCTCCAGGCCCTCCTCAGCTCCATGCTTCAGGTACGCCTCCTCTACATGGTCCTGGCCCTCCATCCCTCCCCCTCTTCCGCCTCCGCTCCACCTCCCGCCTGAATGGTATTAGGAGTGTCTGGAAGCCACTCCTTAGAGGGTTGGCTCTGTCACGATCACCAGCGATCGTAACATCCTAGATCGCTGGATGTCACACACATTCACTTGGACTACAAATCCGCCATTCATGGACATTTTCATACATGCACTCCGTTCCACAAACACACATGCTTCCTCATTTTCACTGATTACACTTGCACTAGCTGAGGATTGTCAGAGACTGATTACACACACTATTTAAACAACACACACACTCCCTGCCTTGGCCGAGTCTTTTTAGCTGTAAAGTGACAATTCAACGCGTTTCCTTAGTCTTGTTCCTCCATGTTTTGATCTTTGTCTGGTTTCCCTTTCTCCTTGTCTGCTGCCTGTCTACCGACCTCTCATCTGTGTTTAACTACAATTCTGGACTGCCTTTATACATCTGTTTGCACCTGTGTTGACCATTGCCTCCCTGAGTTTGAATAAACCTGCACGTGGATCCTAAACCTCAGTTGTCTCTGTCACTCCCCGTGTTAAATGAGCAATATGTAAAAGTCAAAGCAAACAAAGCAAAACAAAAAAACTGATTATTATTTAGATAAATAAACAAACACAAGTTGGACTGGAAAACACACAAAACAGCTCAAACTCAAGGTCAAAAAGCTATGCACTCCAAGTCAGCCACGCACGCACGCACGCACGCACGCACACACACACACACACACACACACACACACACACGTATAAAACATATGTCCATTTTATGTCCATATTGCCCATCCCTACTGACAGTTACTTACAAATCTGACTGTGCAAAATAGTTTTTGTATTTTAATATCCATTGTGTTGTCATTATTCAAAGGGGAGTGTTTTAACACTTTCTGTCACAAATGAATTATGCTGCAATAATATCCAGATCAGTCTTTTCAGCTTATGAATCACACTGAAGATAAATATAGTACAATGCAGATTAAATAGGTTCTGAAAAACAGAATGACAGAAATAAATAGCATTTTTTAAAAAGTATATTAAATAGAGCGTAGTTATTTTAAATTTAAAGATTTTTTTTGTATGCATGCATCAGATTAAAAGATTTTTGGAACATAATAGTTCATTAATTCAGTTTCCTTTGGTTAAGTCCCTGATTTTTCAGCGGTTGCCTCACAACTCACTCCACCATATGTTTTACACAACAGATCCCCTTCTAGTGGGAAACACCCATACAATATTTCATTCACACACACACACACACACACACACACACACTCATACGCTAATATACATTATAATTAGAAATATATAAGTATATTATAAATATGCAATTTATTCATCTAATTCACTTATGGCGCATGTCTTTTGACTGTGGGCGAAACCGAAGTGCTTTGAGGCTTTTAACCTGGAATGTCAGAGGCATAAATCACCCAGTGAAAAGACGTAAAGTTTATAATAATATAAGCAAGCTACGCGCCGAAATCATATTTCTGCAGGAGACTCATATAAAACAGACTGCTAAGGCACTTCTTAATCCTCATTGGGCAGCTCAAATATATCAATCAAATTTTTCTAACAAAACTATGGTAGTGGCGATTATAATAAAGAAAAATGTTCCATTTATACATAAACAGACAATATCTGATAAATATGGCAGATACATAATCGTGCGTGGAGAATTAAACGCAGTCCCTATTACATTGGTTAATTTGTATGGTCCAAATTACGACGACCCTTCTTTCTTCAATTAACTCTTAGTTAAAATAACTGATGCGGCTTTACAAAATATAATTATTGGGGGAGATTTTAATTGTGTCATTGACCCGATAAAAGATACACGGCCTAGTCGTACCTTTAAAAGCAAGTCTGCAGCTACGTTAAATAATTATTTTAGGAATATTAATATGGTTGATATCTGGAGGCATTTAAATCCATATTCTCGAGAATATTCATTTTATTCTTCAGTGCATAAATCCTACTCTAGAATAGATCTTTCTGTTGTAGATTCCAACTTAATAAAAATGGCTACATCCTCCCAATATCACAATAGATTAATTTCAGATCATGCCCCATTGTCACTAGATTTAAAACTAAAGTTGGAAAAAGGAACGTACTGTTGGAAATTCGATAACTCGCTTTTAAATGATAAAATTTTTTGTAATTATATAACAAAAAAAATTGGGTATTTTTTATCTGAAAATGATAATGGCAGCGTTAATGAATCTGTATTATGGGATTCGATGAAAGCTGTAATTAGAGGTGAGATAATCTCCTTTCAAAGTAGAAAGAAACAAAGAAGATAAAAAGAGATTAAATGAAATAGATGATCTGATTACTAAATTAGAGGAAACCTATAAAACTAACTTATGTTCAAAGACATTGAAGAAAATAGTAGCATTGAGAAGTGAATATAATTCTATTTTTTCCAAAGCAATTGTTAAACAAATTAATCAAATTAAACAACGTCAATTTGAACTAAGTGAGAAGCCTCAAAAACTTTTAGCTCGTTAACTAAAGCAAGCTCAAACAAAAAAAGCCATTTATAAAATTCAAACTAAAAAAGGAGGAAACGATAACCGACCCTAAAAAAATAAATGAAAGCTTTGCAGAATTTTACAAAGAGGTCTATACATCTAATGGAAACACGAACATAAGTGAAATAAACAAGTTTTTAAGTAATATTAATCTTCCTCAAATAAGTAAAGAAGCAGCTGAAACATTAGAGAAAAATATCACCCTTAATGATTTAAATGAAGTAGTGAAAAATCTCCCGGTTAATAAGTGCTCAGGCCCCGACAGTTTAGTGCAGAATATTATAAAAAATTTTGTGGAATTCTAGGTCCAATCTTTCTCCGCGTGATTAATTACTCATTTTCTCAATCGATACTCCCCCCAACGCTTTACAACGCTACTATATCACTAATACAAAAACCCGGACGAGACAAAATGAAAGTGACATCATATCGCCCAATCTCAATTATCCCAATCGAGACAAAAATCCTTAGTAAAGTCTTAGCCAATAGATTACAACAATATATATGTTCGGTCATAAACCATGACCAAACTGGATTTATGCCAAATAGACACATACATTCAAATTTAAGACGTCTTTTTAATGTAATATATACAAAACATACAACTAAAGCATGTGTAATTTCATTAGATGCTCAACATGCATTCGATCAAATTGAATGGTCTTATATGTTTGCAACTTTATCTAGATTTGGATTCGGAGACAAATTTGTTCAGTGGGTTAAAATGTTATATGCCAATCCAAAAGCTTCAATCCTCACAAACTCTACACTATCACCTTCATTTCCATTGTATAGAGGAACACGCCAAGGCTGTCCCCTATCCCTTTATCTTTTTGCCTTAGCTATAGAACCATTGGCTGCAAGTATCAGACAGAATAGTCAAATCTCCCCTATTTTAATTAATAATAGACCCCAATATATATCATTATATGCAGACGACGTGCTTCTATATATGACAAAACCGGAATTGTCCATTCCAACCCTTCTAAATTTATTAGAATTATTTTTATCATTCAAAAAATTGTCAAGTTTTACAATAAATTGGGACAAAAGTGAGTTAATGCCCCTTACAGAGGATAATGATATATTTTTTTTACAATCCACTCCATTTAAAATAACTCATAATTTATTTAAACATTTAGGAATTAATATTACAAAAAGGCAGAGGCTTTGTTAAAATCCAATTGGCATGTCAAATTAAATCAGTTAAAAGATAATATAACATTTTAGATGACTTTACCAATTTCTATGGTAGGAAAAATTAACGCAATTAAGATGGTAACACTTCCCCGATTCTTATATTTATTTTTGTCCATTCCAGTTTTTATTCCAGTTAAACTATTCACAAAATTAGATTCCATAATAACTTCATTTATATGGAATTATAAAACTGTTAGGATATCTAAAAAACACTTATGTAAATCTAAAGTAAAAGGAGGATTCAACCTTCCTTCGTTCAAACATTATTATTGGGCTGCAAATTTACAATCCCTTGCTTGGTGGAGACATACTCCAGAAGACATTAAAGAAATACCAAAATGGGTTTTACTAGAAAGAACCTCCTGTAAGGCAACATCATTGAGAGCTTTACTGAATAGTCCATTAAAAGTTGAATCAAAAATGTACACAGATAATTTTGCGATAAATAACTCTCTTAAGATATGGAAACAGTTTAAACTATCCCTCGGTCTCCCAAATACTTATTTAGATTGCCCAATAAGTTCAAACCATGCCTTTATTCCTGGAACTCAAGACAAAACATTTTTACGTTGGAAAGAAAAAGGATTAGTATATATAAGAGATTTATATGTTGATAATAAATTTGGCTCATTTAGTCAGTTAAAATCAAAATATAATCTTCAATCCTCTGAGTTTTTCAGATATTTACAAATAAGGCATTTTACTAGGAAAAATTTTCATGGTTTTGAAACTATACCCATACACCAGACACTTGAAAATATAACAAAACACAGCCCAATAGAAAAAGGTACGGTCTCTTTTTTTTTTATAACTTATTACTGGATGAGGTTAACTCAAACACTGACAAAATTAGGAAAGAGTGGGAAAAAGAGCTAAATACAGTAATATCAGATGAGTCATGGGAAGATTATCTTTCCAAAATTCATGATTGCTCTATCAACACGAGACACAGGCTGATTCAATTTAAAGTGGTCCACAGACTGCATTATTCTAAAGTGAAATTAAATAAGATTTTTCCAAATTCTTCCTCATTGTGCAACAAATGTAAAAACTTTGAAGGTACACTGGCTCACTCATTCTGGTCATGCCATAAAATTAGTTCATTTTGGCAGAGCATTTTTAATTTTATATCTGAAGTCTACAGGATAAGTCTGTCACCAGATCCAAAATTGGGCATTTTCGGAGACACCTCAGAAATAGGAGATAAATATATATCACAGGCAGTATCTTTGTGTATGATATTAGCAAAGAAAATAATTTTACAAAATTGGAAGTCAGATTATGTGCCTGTTTTCGAAATTTGGGTTAGAAGCTTAAGTTTCGTGTTGCCCATGGAGGAAATGCGATATGGGATGACAAACAAACTAAACACATTTTTAAAAATCTGGAGCCTAATTATGTTCTACATCAGTAATGCTAACTTGTAACTCTTTATAAGTGAGATTGGTCTGGATTAAGTCGAATTGTGGAGCCTATGCATTTCTCTGTAAATTATTTTTGTTTCAAATTTAATTCTATTTATTTCCTTATGCTTTCTGGATGATGTTGTATTATGTTGTGTCTGACTATTTGTGTATTTTGAAATGGCCTTTGTAACCCCCCCCCCCTTATTTATTATTATATATTTTTTATTTTTTTATTTTTTTATGTTGTTTTTTGTTCTGTTTATGTTGTTGATTATTTCTTATGCTAAAAACAATAAAAAGATTATAAAAAAAAAAAAAAGATATTCATATTCGGCCTAAAGGTCAATTTAAAGGCCTAATTAGGTTAACTAGGCAAGTTATGTTAATTAAGCTAGTCATTTGACATTTTACAGTGGCTTGTTCTGTAGCTAAAATTGTTAAGGGGGATAAAAATAGTTACCTTAAAAAACTTTTATTTTTTTCTTTTCTCTAGAAAAAAATATATTAAAGTGTGAAAATGTCCTTGCGCTACATCACTTGTGAAATATTTGAAAAAGAACAAAACACAGGAGAGTTAATAATGTTGCTTTCAAACATCTAATCCAAACCTAAATAATAATCCCTGTCTTTCCAAGCCCATGCTTTTTCTTTCAAAAGTCACTATTTTTAGTTCTACACTCTCCACCAAGCTGATATCCAGAAGTACTGGCTTGATCTTGACCTCCTGTGGAGTTAGAAGGCAAAGAATTTCACTCACAATTTCTGCATTTTGTTGCAGCCAGCAGAAGCCTCCTGCACAGCTTTGGTAATGTTTCTGAGCTTTTTGTCTTTGAGTGTGAAACTCTAATGAGGGACAGGGATGAGATTCCCAGAAGAGGCTTTCAGCTGGGATAGTAGAGCCAATCAGATTTGTGTGAACCCAGATGAGAGGGACATGGCAGAAAAAGGGGAACACGTGCATCTGGAGTGGTCTAATAGGAGGAAAGGGGGAGAAAACAAAATGAAACAAAATCCAATCTGGCACTGCAGCCTAGAACAGCAATGAGACATGTCAGGAGGATGACCACAATGTGAGGTGGACATAAACAAATGACAAGACAAATAATGAACATGAGAGAAATAAAAAGTGAGATAAATCAGGAGAAAACTGATGGCTGCTTTGAATTGTGACACAATAATGATTAAAGGTGCCGTATGTAAGTTTGATACCCAGTGGTTGAACTAGGTATTGCACTCCTGGTTCAAAACGCACGCAAGTGCAGGTTACCAGATTGACGATATCAACAGCAGTGTGCCTGACAATCAAGCCTAAAGGCTGATTACTTGCCATACTACTGAAAGCAGCAGCAGATAGTTTACCTCAGATCTTGAAAATAAAATAAAGCGCTTGAAATTTAACTTTAGAACTGTGACTCGACTGTGACTGTGTGCAAGTCAACACATATCAGTCACACAGCATGTACATTTAATAATGCTAAAGAGGTTTAATATGTATTAATTAGGTTATAAACCTTACCATTTCATTGGAGTGCAGTAAATGCATTATTCTGTGCTTCTGAATGGCTGTATTTAAATTTCTGTTGTGTTTCGTCTAGTGTAAACAGCCAAATTGCTTGGGTGGATTAAAAGGACCAAAACAAGGACAGACATTCCGCCACTTATTGCACATATTCAAAGCAGAATATCTGACTTCAGCATTGTTGTTCAGATAAACAAAAATGTTCACTTAGCATGTTTTCTGAAAACATATTATCATATTTTTAAGCTTTAGAAGAGTCAAAAACTTACATACAGCACCTTTAAAGCCTTGCTCAGACTGTGAAAATTCAGCCATGATATGGTCATTTGAGACAAATTTGGGAAATCCTAAAAGATCCTAAAATCTAAATTCTTATAATCTTATTCACACATTTTAGTACGACTTGCTCATCCTCCAATGATGGTTGGGTTTAGGGTTGAGGTTTGGTGCCATGCCTCCTTTTAAAAATCATACATTTTCGTATGAGTCAACTCAAATGAATTCATATGAATTAGCCACTAAACTAACAAAATGTAAAATGCTTATGCTTCCTCTTGAGATCAGGCTGGTTTGACATGTTCACAATAGCCGTTTAATGGTCATTTTACTTTTGCTGTGAGGTATCATTTCAGAACACAGGTTACTGAATGTGTCATGGATGGAAGACGTCAAACTCCAGGAGAATTTACTTCAGTGTCTGTGTTTGGTTCGTCTTTGTAGATGTTCTATCTATCATTATGACAACTGAGGTCTTACAGTGTGACATATTCATGCAGTCTGAAATGCTACAATCATTTAGGATTATTAAATATTGCACAGTGTAAGCCAGGTTTGAATGGAAGAAACAATGATAGGGTGAGTTGGAGTGCATTTCAAACTGTCAAAACAATGCCACGTGCAGAGAAAAAATAAATATAGAGACAACAAACACAAGTACAACAAGCAGGTGATCAAACCAGAGCCATGCAGATAATTTTAGAAAAAAAAACAATATTTGCGAATTTCTTCATCACAAACAATGACCTGCTCTGACATAGGTACCAATTTATTTGTCAAACGACCAAATAATCCAACTATAAAATTTATCAAAAGATGCACAAGTACACTAAATAAAGCTCTTGTATAGTGAACAAAAATACAAAGATTTTCACAGGTTAATTTTAGTTCTGACTTTTCTCATTTTTTTCTCCATGACTTTGAAACATACCGACATAAAATGTTCACTTAAAATGAGCTATAATGGAAACAATTATTTATTTAGCGATGCATTTTTTTTAAACCTCTTCTTTGCATGACACTTATTTGTGGTTATTTGTCCAGTGATGACACAGTATGTTGTGAATTGGTTTACTTTATGCAAAAATTGAAGGTCTATCACTCGTGCTGTGGGCAGTATTACCATTTGGAGAATGGACAGACGGTTCTACACTTTGAATTTCTAACAGAAGTAGTACACCATCCAGGAAACTTTGAAATACTCTTTTCAACATACTACGATTTGGGACATACTAATTCTATTTTCAAATACTATTTAGGATGGATAGTATGCAAATTGGGATGCAGCACTGGGCATACTCTTTTCAGCATACTACAGTTTGGGACATACTAATACTATTATCAATTACTATTTAGGATGGATAGTCTGCAAATTGGGATGCAGAACCTTACTAGATTACAGCTTTTCAAGTGTTGAAACAAGTATCCATTTGGTACCCCTATGCCTGAACATTGATAATGCACTAGCTGATTTTAAAAACAGTAGAAACACCCTTAGGAGGCAAATGTATTATGACCGGTAGTGAGGCAATGTGAGATCCACCTTTCAGAGAGGTTCCCAGAGAATATCACGTGTTTTCCTGTGGATGCTCGGGCTTTTCCCATGCAATGTTGCAGTGTCTTTGTATTGAGCATCACTAACTGTAAATCTATCAAATTAACTCCAATTTCAAAAAGTGTAAAAAATAAAGTGCGAATAAAGTGTGTATGTGGATCAGTGCCTCTTTAAGGAAATCTTATTCAAAACCTTAAATGAACTAGACCTCACCTCAGATTTTTAAGAAAGGCAAATATAGCAGATGCAGATGATTAAACTCTCCATTGCCTGAAGCTTCATTGCTCAGCAGGCAGCTGCAGCTGTTCTGGTCTATGTTGAATTGAATCCATCGAGTGAATAACATTGCTTGCATCATGTTATTATAACTAGTTGTCATTTTATGTAGTGCGATGAATTAACATTCACATACATGTGTAGAGTATGTCTGTCAGTTAAGTTTGCACTTTATAGGTATCTCCATGCAGTCCTACTGAACAGAAAATCTGCTACATCCTTGGAAAATTTTTGATTGGTCATGCACACACACACACACACACACACACGCACACACACACGCACACACACACACACACACACACACACACACACACACACACACACACACACACACACACACACTTTGCTAATTTGTGATAGTTTGTGTGTGTACTTATGAATCCACATCTTACAGAAAGTTACTAAGCATGCTTAGTAAGTACATTCCTCTCTTGTTTTAAAATATGTAGATTCAGACATGTGCAGTAGTTTTGTCTATCAGACCTGTTGTTGTCTGTCTGAGGACTCTGGCTGAATTGTGGCCATCCTGAACCCATATTTTCTGGAGAGCACAGCATGTGCTTTAAAGATGTTTTGTACCACATACACAGAGGCAAACCAGAATAAATAAGTTGCAGATGTGGCTGCTTTTATTTGAATCATAAGCCTTCTTATAGGTCTGTCTGTGTGTGGTGCGGTGTTTAATGGTCTGAACAAAAATTTTGGATGAGTTTTTTGTGAGTTTGATGTATATCATTCAGAAGTTGGTGTCAGTTTTTTTATTTAGCAAAGGTCTATTTAAATTGATCAAAAAAATGTAAAATAATTTTAAAAGTTTTCTGTTTAAAATGGCTAAATGCTGTTTATCTGAACTTTCTGTTCATTAAAACATTTTCAAAAAAGGTGTCTCCGTATATACACAAAAATAATAAGCGGCACAAATACTGCTAATAATAAACATGTTCTTGTGCACCAATTGCATAAATAAATTACATTGTAAAATATATTAAATATAAGACAGATACCTTAAATTGTAATATTTCACAATACATTAATTTAATGATGTTTGTTCTTACTAGAGAACAGAGACCAAGTAAGATGATGCGTGTGTGTGTGTGTGAAATCTGTTTTGTCTGTCTGACTGACTCACTTTCCAGGGTTATCACTGAAACATGACAATGTTATGGCACATTTCGAGGTCTCCAGACATATGCCTGATTATTTTAGCACACCAGGGGTGGAAAATTTTGATTTTATCTTCCATGTAGAATAATTCTTTATATAACTGCTACATTGTGCTATTGCTGAAAAGCCAGTCACCCGAGAATTGCCTTTTGAAACCATAATGGTAAACAGGCTCCCCTGTGTGTGTTATATCTTCAGTCCTCTCCATACAAATGTTTGGAATGAAAATAGAGGCCATAAAATAGTTCATATTAGGATCAATCAATCACAGACTTTGAAAGTTTGAAAAATATGAGAATAGTCTGAGATGTTTTTAGTTCTTTAAAGAGGAATATTTACTCTGGATACTGTCTCTTTATTATCCATTTAACCACATTAGGAGTAATAGTTGTTGTTGATATGACATAAGTAATATTCAAATTTTTTGAGATACTGAAATTGGGGTTTTTATTAGTTGTCATCAAAATCATCAGTATTAAAAGAAATAAACACTTGAAATATATCAGTCTCTGTGGAATGAATGTATATGTTCTAGTTCTACACATTTCACTTCATGAATACAATTATTGAAATAAATTTCTTTTTTTATGATAATTATGACCAGCATCTGTATATTATCTTATGTGTGAAATGTTTTTACCTCATTGATTACTTGATTTCCTCATTTATTGCTTGTTTGTCACACTTTAATGCTTCAGTTTTTAAATAAGGGTTTTTATTATTGAAGGAAAAGTAAATCAAAAACTACACAACCCTGATTAAAAAACCCTGATTTTTGTCACACCAATTTCTGAGTTCAGTTTCTCTAGCCACACCCTGGCCTGATTACTGCCACATCTGTTCGCAATCAAGATATCCCAAAATTAGGACCTGCCTGACAAAATAAGGTAGACTAAAAGATCCTCAAAAGCTAGACATCATGCTGAGATCCAAAGAAATTCAAAAACAAAAGAGAAAGAAAATAGAGATCTCCCAGTCTGTTAGGGGTTAGGAAGACATTTCTCTAATGCTTTGAGACTGCAGCGAACCACAGTGAGAGTCTTATTTACAAATGGCAAAAACATTTGTAATTCCCAGGAGTGGCTAACCAAAATTACACCAACAGTGCAGCGACAACTCATCAAAGAGGTGGGAAAAGATCCCACAACAACATCCAAAAAACTGTAGGCCTTAGTTAAGGTGAGTGTTCATGACTTCACCATAAAAAAAAAGAGACTGGTCACTAAGCCACTGCTGAGCAAAAAGAATGTAAATACTTGTCACTGATTTGCCAGAAAAACATCTTGATGATCCCCAAGGCTTTTGCAAAAATATTCTGTGTACTAACTAAACAAAAGTTGAACTTTTGGGAAGGTCTGTTTCCTGTTGCATAAAAGTGACACCTCATTTCAGAAAAAGAACATCATACCAAAGGTAAAATGTAGTGGTGGTAGTACAGTATGATAGTCTTAGACTGCTTTGCTGCTTCAGGACCTGGAAGACTTGTGATAAATTGAACCATGATTTCTGCTGCATACCAAAATTTTATCCAAAGCACGCCAGCAAGTCCACTTCTGAATGGCTGAAGAAAAACAAAATTAAGACTTTAGCATGGCATAGTCAAGGTCCTTACCTGAATGACACAGTTATGGCTGGATTATAGCAATTTTGCAAAGATGAGTGGGCCAAAATTCTTCCACTGCACTGTAACAAGCTTATTGCAAGTTATTGAAAATGACTGACTGCAGCTGTTGCTGTTAAGATTAGCCCAACCAGTTATTAGGTTTAGTGTAAAACACTTTTTCACACAGGGCTATGCAATTTTATTATTATTTGGTTTTTACTTAATAATACAAAACTGCATGATGTGTTTGCAATGAGAGTATATCAGTTCGTGAGAATCCATACTCAATTCTGTTGTGTTAAGATGCAATCTAGACAAAAATATAACCAGACACTGTAACCTACGCACAATGCTAGGCAAATACTTCAACAAATTTTCCCATGACATTAAATAATTTTCATCTGAAGATCTGTATTTAGTAATACTATTACTAAATGTGTAAATTTGTGATAATATTGAGCTCAACTAAATGAGATTATGATTTAAAAAATATTAAATTAAATTGCTAGCACCAAATAATGAATAGGTGTATTTAATCTTCTTATTGTTAGTGCAAGTAGGAGTATATTTTTATTTTTATATTTTTATCAGGTCTGTATATAACAACACGAAGTATGAACACTAGGGCTGGGTATCGAGTATCGAAAAAATCATTTTTGTTCGGTACCAAATTTTGATACCCAAGGGTATAATCTTGTCAACGTCAGTGAGCTAGAAAACCTGCATCCTTAACGTGCCCGGATCAAATGCTGGTGATTGACTGCGCTGCGACGAGGCTGTCTTGAAATCAAGTTTACGGTGGTTACGCCCACTCGCCCAGAGCTTGTCAAATGTCAAATTATCAAACAGACCAACAAAATCAGTTAGCTTTTTAGCACTTCTTGCTTGTGTACCGTTAAAGTTAAGGCCCCGTTTACAGTGCCAGTTAAATGTGACACAATTCTGATTTTTTGCTCATATGTGACACAGATTGGATCTATTCCATGACCATGTAAACAGGAAAAAAAACGCATGCATTCGGAAATATGTGGAAATAAATCAGATATATATCGGATATGTGACAATTCGACTGTCATGTAAACAGCCAGATTGGATTTATTAAGGCGTTCTGTTCTAATCATCATTAAACTTGTGACAAGGTGGTGCTTCTCCGTGGTTTAATGATGTAGAAGGAAGAGCGTGTGTGTGGAGACTCCGACGCGGTAAACAGCTACAACAGAGGAAACATGGAGGAAAGTGGTCAGTCGCCACAATTTGCTCCCATCAGACCTGAGATCTCTCTCGTAACGTTACCCACACATTCCTCTAAATGGTGGAGGACATCATACAGCATATAAACCATAAGCGCAAGCTGCGATGACAGCCCTTTCCTACCTCCTCCGCCTCAAAATCATTTTAAAGTTGGGCGAATTTCGTGTTGTAACTTTTGCTTTTTTTCGCTAATAATACACTCACTGCGGGCTACACATAGAACAACTTTATTCTCTCCACCAACACCAGTGCAAACACAGGCAAAGGCTACATCTTTAACTTCACACACACACATCAGGGCCATACCATTACGTAAACTGCGTGGGGGTAAATCTGGACTGAACCATTCACTGCTTATACTACTCTTCGCATATTTCACAGAGCTATAAACAAGACAGTTTCTTCCATCGTAGCTAGTGTGGCACAGATGCTAGAACCCGCGTTTATGCATGCATCGTAAATTGTACAGGAAGTGTAAAGACATGAATTGGGATATGGGACAAAAAAATCTGAAATAGGCAACAAATCAGAATTGGGCATCAAGACCTGACAGTGTAAACGGGGCCTAAGCTTGTGCGGGGTAAATTTATTAATCCTTTTTTGGATCTAACGTATGCTGTGTAACGTTATGTACTGTTGTTTCGATGTCTTTAAATACCTAGCTAAGTTGATACTAAAATGCTTTAAGGTTAACAGTAAATGATGAAGTTTACCTCACATTAAACTTATCTTATTTAAATGTCCTTACCCTTGGCTGCATTAACAGTTTAGCTTTCATGTTTTCTTCACATTAATTTTATAGTCTCTGCTCCTGCTGTCCCTGGAATTAGGAGACCATCAAGTGATAATCCATTTACACTGGCAGAAAAAGTAAAAATGAACAAAGAAAGGAAAGATGAATGCCACAGGGCCGTTACAAATTTTATTGTTAAAGGTTTGCTGCCTTTTTCTACTGTGGAGAAAGATTAGATTTACTGGATATGCATTTTCAATGCCCAGAAAGGAATCAAAAACATAATCAACAACTCCATGCGATATAATTGGTTCAATCATAATTATATGAAGCTGCGAGAATACTTCTGTGCGCAAAGTAAACAAAAATAACTTTATTCAAAGATTTATCCATGGGAGGATCAGAAAGCTCTTGGATTAAATCAAAAATATCTTCATTTGTAGATAATTAATGACAGAATTTCAATTTTTGGGTGAACTAAACCTTTAAGCAGCAGTAAGCCTCACAAATACTTAAAATTGATTGACTTAACTCCTTGAACTTTATTAAAACTGTTTGCACTAATATATTGTGTTAACTACACTTTGTTAATTTTGTGCTTTTGTTCCTTTGTTTATTGGTCTTACAGATAAGGCTGCTGTGAAAAGTGTCACAAACATCCTAAAAAATAAAACCAAAGTTTGCCTGAGATTATGTGTTATGTAATCTTGTTAAAATTGATTTCTTAAAATAAAAGTATCAAAAAAAGTATTGTTCGGAATCGGTATCTAATTCAGGGTATCGGTATCGTCATCAAAAAATTTGGAAGGATACCCAGCCCTAATGAACACTAAGAATTTGCTTCACTATTCCCCAGATGTTTAATTATTGTTATTGGCATTGAAACACAGATTTCAAAATTGTTATTGGCATTGAAACACATTTCAAAAATTCCAATGTTATTCAAATGATTAGCTAATGCAGCACAGTCATCAAAAATTGTTCTAACTGTCAGTTAGTCATTAGCTAATCATTTGAATAACATTAGAATTTTTGAAATGCTGCATAGTGGCAAAAGCGCTTTGAACTATGAACTAAACCCTTTGAGGAATATGTTGTAAATTGACATGCATGGAGTGCTCAATCTGCTGTGTGATCAAATCATGTTTTTCTCTTCGAGAATCCTCTGTTGTTCCACTCCATCATCTACAGCATGTTTAACCAATAAAAGGAAAGCGACTGTCAGGTAAACAAACAGACAAACTGGCAGACAGACACATTTAGGAGTTACTGCAGATTGTGTTTGGTAGTACCAGCATTTAGTAAGATTAAAAGCCCATGGCACAGTCTTAAGTACTAAGTACAGCTTTAAAACTGACCTGATGACCTAATGACCTAATGACACACTGTGCTTATAAATCCAGCTTTGATACAGATGTCCTTCCTAACCAGGTCACAGTTGACCTCAGAATTTGCCTGTTTGTGATGGATTTGTGTTTAAACTTGTGATGTTGATGAGGATTTATGCATTTCAAATTCTTATAATTTGCATCAGAGCAATAATACCCTACCACAAAGGTATCAGTCATTATCACAGTCAAGATATTAAGTATCAGCTCAGCTAATTCAAATAAAACATTTTAAATGATTGAGCCAAATCTGAATGGATCATGGTCATAGTGGATCATATTTTAGCTTTGATATATATTTTTTAAAAGGATGGAAGCTAGGTTACTTGCACCTAAATGGTTAAAGTAGTGGGTAGTCAGAGAGTAAGGTGCACAAATGATTTACCCAAGATGATTCATTGGTTTGAAAAAAGATATCTCAGTACTTATCATATAATTATCAAGATTGTGCTAGTTTTTTGATGTTCAAGAGCTTTGGTCCCACTCTGTTTGGTAATCCTCTTGAGCAGGAGTGAATTTAGGGCAAGTGCGATTAGTGATGGCCCCTTCGCTCATATGATATTTTCTAAATAGACTGTTATGGAGAGAAATAAGAAAACAAAGCAAAGATTATCATAACAAACATAAAGCAATGGATTGTCACGTTTGGGGTATGTGCAAAGACCAAGGACCAAGGAGGGGTATTTGGAGGTGTCTGTATTAAATAGCAACTTAATATATAAAAAAATTAAAATAAACAATATTAAGTTAAACTATAGTCTAAAATGTGCAAGTTACTTTTTTTTCTTGAAAAGTCAGTCATTTGAATTTTAAACACATATGCTATGTGAGCCATGATTTTGTTGAAGGTAAGGTAACATTACCCAACCCCTTCAATATGTATCAATAATATAATGTATTTGCCTCTATTATCGTTCTTCTTAATGCCATCCTCAGACTTGTTCTAGTCTTGTTTCTCTCTAACCTTTAAGTCTGTTAATCTCAGCTCTTAGAAGGGAGCTCCTAACTGAAGACCCCTTCAAAGGGCTTCACCAAAAGCCAAAACGATGAGCTTTTGAAGACTCCAGCACAGCACTAAGCCAAAGAAACACAAAGTCAATCTTAGCTTTAGTATAGATTATCACAGGTTTAGTTGCTACTGTTGGTATTATATGGAAATACTTAGAGTGTTAAAAATGCAACGTTTTTAAAATCATTTACTTTTTTAAATAGTAAAATACAGTTGTTAGATACACAGAATTTTATAAACTTATTTTTATATACAACTTGTGTACAACTTGATACAACATTTTGCAATAATTCTAAGGTTGTGGACAGTAAACCAGCACACTTGTTTGCATTTGTATTTTTAATTGTTTATATGTGTAAGCAGTGTTCTTAACACTTGCAAATGAAGGTTAATGAGAAACTGGTCTATAAAAGGATTAGTGAAAAACAAAATCTCTTTAAGAAAGTATTGGATCATGTTCGTTGATTTATAGGCCGTACCAACATTTGCACATAGCAAAATAAATGTGAATATAATTGTAGAATGTGCCAAATGAAAATAAGTCAACATGTTTACAACTGAACTTACACAGACTCAATCTCATGTTATTACATATTATCTCAAACACCAAGTTCATCTGCCGGATGATGCATCTTACTAGAAGAAAAATCACTTCCTGACACAGTTTTCTGCACAGGAAGTAGAAGATGCAGATGACTTGTTTATAGTTATTTCTGTAAAAAAAAAAAAAAGCAATATCAGGTAATACTGATTTGAAAATCAACAATCCGCATTAAATGTACTGTGGTGAATAGAATGCCACACATAACTTGTCATAAAGGAAATAAAGGACATAAAGGAAGCATTTTAATAATATAAAGATCACTTGAAGACAATGCAGCCTTTTTAAACTATAGAGTGTAACATGATTGCATGGGTTGTGCATCCTGCACCACTATCACACATATGAACAGGATGTTGATCAGTCACTGACTTCTGCCATCAATCACCAAACACACAATGTGCTTCATTGTAACAATGTGAATCGCTAATGTCAAACACAAAGCAAATGTCTCTCTTAAGTCTGTTGCATGATATGTGTAACTGATATAAGTCAGTCTGTATGTTTGTGGTCAAAGATACAGCTAGTGGAAATATTTTGTGATTGTTTTTTTTAATTGAACAAATGAAAAATACATAACAATAGGACACAATTTAATGTGACCTTCTGTTGTCAAACTCTGCAACATACACGCACACACTAGCAGCCATACTGTATGTGCAGCTGGTGAGCATCTATCTTCCAGCTGTGTTTTGAGCATGGCCATAAGTTGAGGGTGGGATTGGGGTTTTTGTGGTGGATTGAATGAGCAGTATTGATAGAGACCTACACTGTAAAAAATGTCAGTGAAAACTACAGTAAAAAACTGTAAAGCAGCAACAGTAAAAGACTATTTAAACCAAAATAGTATATGACTGTATTACATACATTAAATCACCGTAATTTAAGAAAGAGTACATAACTTTAATTTTTACTCTTTTAATATGTAATAAATACAACTTTTTACAGTAAAAATATATTTTTTTGGTGAAATAAATAAAAAAATACCGTAACTTCTCAAGCAAGTAATTACCCTAAAATCAACAGTATAATTCTGTGTAAAAACACATTTTGTTGATGTGTACTATGAAATTTACAACATAAAACCTTCAAAAATTCAACAGAAACTTACTTTAAATTCTACAGTAACAAGAGGTTAAAAGAATGGTATATGTTAGTCAAATAAAAGGGATAGTTCACTCAAAAAGAAAAAAATCCAAACCCGTAAGACCTTTGTTCATTTTCAGAACACAAATTAATATATTTTGGATTTAATCGTAGTTCCTCCCATAGACAGCAAGGGTTCTTACGCCACAAATTACAATGTTAAAATCCAAAGTATTTTAATTTCTGTTCCGAAAATGATTAATGACATTTTTTTTTTTTTTGGTCAAACCATCCACTTTGTTGAAAAACAAAAACAAAAAACAGCATATGCTGGTAAGGTATGCTGGTTTCAATGCTGGTCTTGCTGGTCTCAATGGTGGTCAGGGCCAAGATATTACATTGAAACCAGAATACGGGCATCAAAACATAGGCTACATCACCAGCATATGCTGTTTTATTTAGGTCTTTAATGTAAAATGTTATAATATTCTGTAATTTACTGTACTTTTGTGTATTGTTCATTAAATAGGCCCTATGGATCAAATCTGAGATTTAATTGCTAAAGGCAATGAAAAACAAATTCAAGATATAATTGTAAAAATACAAATATATCGACCTTTATGTAATCATTCATTCGTTCATTTTCTTTTCGGCTTAGTCCCTTATTCATCAGGGGTCACCACAGCGGAATGAACCGCCAACTTATCCAACATATGTTTTACACAGCGGATGCCCTTCCAACTGCAACCCATTACTGGGTCCATCCATACACACTCATTCACACACATACACTACTGCTTGTCTTTGGACTGTGGGGGAAACTGGAGCACCCGGAGGAAACCCACGTGAACACGGGGAGAACATGCAAACTACACACAGAAACGCCAACTGGCCCAGTCGGGGCTCGAACCAGTGACCTTCTTGCTGTGAGCACTACCCACTGCGTCACCGTGTCGCCCACTATGTAATCATGTTGTAAAAATATTAGATTTTTCATATTACTTTGTATTTAATCACAACTATATAGGTTAAAGGCTGAAATAAAAGGTTGAAATAAAAGATGCTAGAATGAGCAAAAATAAAAGATGAATTATGAAGACAATTATGAAAGTGTTTTTAATTATGAAATGTGTTTTATTATTGATTATTTATTATTAAACAGCATGTTTTAAAAATTCTGTAAAAAACATGAACACACATGCAGAGAAAAAAAACTCACGATCTGCATGCAATGCACGTGGTGAGTCCAATGCCTATTTTAAATTTTTTCATAGGGTAACTTGCAAATTGTGAAGTTGGGGGAAGACTTTTTGTCTGACGCAAAGTGTATTTATTTAACAATTACTTGTTAACTTGAGTATAAATTACGAACATTTATACTATTCAAAGTGCATATTTAAATGTAGTAATAGCACCACTCAGTAAACGAAGGTGAACTGTCAACGTTATTTTATATTTCAGTTGGCGAAAAATGAGCGCGCACACTGTTTAAAATGGCGGAATAGCACCGCCCAATGAGCTAACGTGAACTGTCGACATTTTATATTTCAGCCGCCAATTTAGCGCGCCCGCTCTTCAACTTGTGATGCTTAGTGCAAATCTTTGGCACCTGCTAACTCCACTTCTCTTTTCGAGGTAAGTCTGTTTGACAACACGGTTCTACACTAAAAGTACATTTTTACAGAATCAGTATTAGCGATGTTGAGTTGCAATTTCTGTGGCAAGTCAGTCAAATCATTGAGGGCTTATGTAATACATTGCAAACTTCACCGAAATGAACCGCGTTTATTTAAGTGCTTTGCAGCCGAATGCAAACAGACTTTCTGTACATATGCATCGCTTAAGGCTCATTTTTACAGAAAACATAACGTAAATGCGCCTGTTAACGTTGCTGTCGGGACAGATGTTATGCCTATTAAATGTGCAATGGCGTTATGTGATCGACAGTGTGAAGATGCTAAATCTCTAATAGCACACTTGAAAGACCACATTGTAGAAGGACGTGTTGTGAGTTGTCCAGTAAGAGGATGCACAGATGCTTTTAAAGTTAAATCTTCCTTTACCTCCCACATGTCACGGAAACACAAACATTTCACAGAAAGCACAATTAGTGACTTGTACAGAGACTCGTCGGCTTATCAGTCATCTTCACAATCTGTAACAACCGAATTAACGTCACATGACTGTGGCACAAGAAGGGCACAAAAGTGGAAACTAAGAAAAACAAGAAACAGCTAACAGTGAATCCAAGAGTCCTCACACTCATTGCAGATCTCTCAGATCATGAGTGGAGAGAGGCATGTTAAATATGGACTTTCAGTTCACATCATTTGAAGTGTTAACACAACACGTATACACCACTAACTGAGTTTTCAGTTTACCTTATCTGTTAACCACCAACAAAGAAAGTACGCTTTTAGTATTTGGGTTAATGATAATGTTTTATTGAGCATTGTTTTTGTTTAATTGGTAAACTGGCTTATTCCAGATTTTGTTAAAAGTACAATGTAACAGACATTTTTGTTAAAGGCTGCATTTGTTCCATTTTTTTTCTAGTTTTCATTGAGGGAAAGAGCAAATTTATATACTAAATTTATTTTTCTAAAGATGTTACAAAACAAATTCATTATACTCCCTGCACATAGTGTTATATGCTTATGATTTTGGCATTTATAATTATTATTAATTTATTTTTTTTGTTTCAAAATATTCTGGTACTAGCAAGGAGTTCAGAGTGTTTGGCTGATTACATGCGGAGTTTAATAAACCTTTTGGAAAATGCTTTCCAGACACCTTTTTTTCTGTGATTATTGTGACACTTCAGATTAAGTTAATGACTGGTGGGTTTGCTAAAATCTAAGAATCTACGTAAAAGTAAGTAAACTAAACACTTGAGAATATTTATGTAATTATTTTTACACAAAACAGCATGTGTAAACACATTCTATAAGCTAAATATTGCATATTGTGTAAAATTAAAGCTTTTATCTTCTAACACATTTCAGGCACTGCATTCAACCTTCACTAGATGATGACTTCAAGGAAACACATTTCTGGACAAAAAGTGTTAATTAATACTTTTTTTTTAATAATGTTTATTTTTTTTAAAATTTCACTTTTAATGAGACATTTTTGTTGTATCCACTTTATTGAACAGCAACACTAAAGTTCATCAGGAAACAATGGAAAGAGATCAGGATTGCAACTTTGGTTGCTGCAATAACGGTATGTGTTGTGTTGAACTTGTTGAGCGGCTTGTGAAGCACAGCTGTTGTTTTTCCCTAAATGTAGCCATTTATTTAGTACATGTAGTGTGCATACTGCTTTTAAAAGAGTGAAAGATATGCTTGAAACATTTTTGTCTTATTTAGGACAATATATTTTCTTATGTCTGCCAGAGTTTGAACACAAGGACTCTCTTTTCCTGACAAGTCTCTATTTGGATAAGAGACCTTTCAAGTATAAATTTGGGTAAGTTTTGTTGATTATTAAACATCAATTTAAAAGTACTAATAACCTATTTAACTCTTGCTTTACCTTACACAGATGGGCAATTCGGTGCTTCCAACTTTGCAGAAACGGGGTGTGGCCAGGCTCTAAGCTTCAGTGAGTACATATAAATTATAAGCTTTTAAATTAACTGCCATGCATCAATTTGTCAGATCATACATGCTACTGTTTGGTCAGTTGCTCAACTAACCTTACTCTGTTGGTATCACAAAATTGTAGAACTAAAATTACCTTTCATTAAAAGAGTATTTTATTAACCAAACGTGTTTCCAATCTTTCCTTGTATAGCAGTGGATTGTCCTAATTTACAATCTCAAAACAGATTTTTATGCTTGATCTCAACTGAAGTGTAATTTTATTTCAGTTTATATTTAACTTAATTTTATGCTAGCTTTTAAAAAATCATAAAAAATTATATTGCTAAAGTTGTCTTGCACATTTACAGAACAATATTACCACACATTCATCACATTGTCATCTTAGTAAAGTTTGTTTGTGTTTAAAAAAAAAAAAAAAGAGTAAAGAAAATCTCAGCTAAATTGTATTATATTTATGTACATTGTTTACATTATTATTATTATTCTTTTGAGTTGGAAATAACACAAACTGCTCAATATTTCGAAACTGCAGCAATATTTACTGTAGCTATTGTGTAAATGCTAAAATTAGTTATATTTATTTAATAACTATTAATGTTAGAATTGTTCCTTTTTTGTTTCTTTTCCCCTGTTCACAGAGAGGACCTTCTAAAAGTTCCGGTTTTCTGAACATTGTATCCTGTGTGTAAGAGACCTCTCTTCAGTCAAGTCTGGACCCAGTCAGACGCCAGTCTTAAAGATAATTGATGGTAAGCAGTGTTATAGTATGGTGTAACAAATGCGAGGTAGACTCAAGCAGTCGTGGGTGATAAAAATTGTTATTTCATCATTTCATTTTTGTAATTAAAAAAAGATACACAGTATAAATACACAAATTAAATAAATGGTGCATTTATGTTTTAGCTACAGTAGGTGTATTTATATAGAGGAGCAGGAGTGCTGGTCAGAAATAAAATGAAGAAGCAAATTATCAATTTAATAATTGAAGCATAAAAATTTATATAAATTACCATTTAAATGGACAAATAAATAGACAATTGTAAAACTATTAATTTAATTCATGTTTTAAAATGTGAATTAATCAAAGCGTAAAAAGTATATTTATTCATTCATTTTCTTTTTAACTTAGTCCCTATATTAATCCCTTTATTGTGGGTCGCCACAGCGGAATGAACCGCCAACTTATCCAGCATATGTTTTACGCAGCGGATGCCCTTCCAGCTGCAACCCATCACTGGGAAACACCCATACACACTCATACACTACGGACAATTTAGCTTACCCAATTCACCTATACCGCATGTGTTTGGACTGTGGGGGAAACCGGAGCACCCGGAGGAAACCCACGCGAACGTAGGGAGAACATGCAAACTCCACACAGAAATGCCAACTGACCCAGCCGGGACTCAAACCAGCGACTTTCTTGCAGTGAGGCGATCGTGCTACCCACTGCGCTACCATGTCGCCCTAAAAAGTATATTAATAAATACTTTTACTTTGCCACATGATTTCCTCGAGTTAATCGGTTTTTTTGTCTATTAACATCATTTTACAACTTTAGATTATAGTGTTTACCATCAAATTTTATATCAATAAACAACAATAGTTGACAACAGAACAGCATTAACAATACCTGCAACACTGTGATTATAATAATATATTAGCATAATGCATTAAAGGAATGGTTCATCTAAAAAAGAAAATTCTGTTATTATGTTCATGTAGTTCTAAAAACGAAAGACCTTTGTTCATCTTTTAAACACACAAAAATATATTTTATATTTAGTCCAAGAACTTTCTTATCCTCCCTTAATAAGTACATGTAATCAGTAGTTAAATAAAAATGTTATGATGATGTAACTGGTGTTATGATATACACTGGGTAATGCTCCCAGTGTACCATGTTATACATCAGAAGTGTTGTTGAAAATGTTTCCCAAAAGTATTATCATTGCTTCACACAAGGAGCATTGCTATCTGTGGGAGGATCAGAAAGAGCTCTTAGATTAAATAAAAATAATAATAATTTGTGTTCTGAAGATGGACAGAAGTCTTAAGGTTTTAGAACAACATGAAGGTGAGTAATTAATGACAAAATTTTCATTGTTTGTTCAACTGTCCCTTAAATTATGACCACACACTAAAAATAATGGTTTGGAATAAAAGATAAAGTAAAAGACTCTTTATAGCAGACAATGATGTTTGTATACTCTTTTGAAAAATGTACTGTTAACACAGATCTTTAATTGCAGTTTAAAGCAAAAAGGGCACACAATGTAAATATTTTATCAACTTTATATTTAAACTAGTTTTTCTACAAATATATATTTTTAAAAACAATTATTTTATTATAGTTATAGCAATTACTCAACCTAGAAAACTTTAGTGTATTTTTTTGTAAGAATGACTAGGATTGTATCTGATGACTCCTATCTGATGATTTAGTACAAATTGTGTGAATTGTTGAATTTAGGCTCCAAGCTGACAGAGTGAAGCAAATACTTATGATAGCTCAGTGCTGAGATGTGTCTATTTCAATCTTTTGCCCTAATATTGATTATTAATTATTGTATTTATTATTAAAGTGGCCTACAAAATTCTATGGTGTTGCTTGTGTGCAGTTCATTGGTAATCATTTAAAGAAAAGAAGACTAAGTTTATTTCAGTTCAAGCATATTTCTCTTGAACTAACTTGTCTTTGTGTCTGTTTTCTGCAGAGAGATCATGCCAGTCCATATTGAAATAGTGAATACATGCAAGACTTCAAGCAGTACTACATTTCAAGTTTGGAACATACACAGTCCTGTGTCTTCTGTCAAGTGTGGGCTCAATACTATTGTTCAACCAGAGCAAGCAGCCCTGATGGATGTACAGTATATGTCTTCATTGATTATCCTTACTTTTATATATGGACACATTTTATTTCCAACATCAACACGCCTTTGTGAGTACACTGGTCAAGTTATTGGATCAGCTCAAACTGTTTTAACACAGTCCCTGTATGTAGTTTCATTAAAATCTAATAATTATAGTTTGTGCCTTCAGTTGCTATAGACTGTATTTACTAGTTCATTTTGCAATTTCAAAAACCTGATTGATTGTTGTAAAATCTGTGGCAAACAACTGTAATGTCTTTTGTGTTTTACCGTGTTTTTTACGGTAAAGTTCTGGCAACCACAGCTGCCGGTAATTTTCTGTAAAACTGAACTTTACAATAAAATACTATTATATTTAATACAGTTGTTTTATGTTTATTACGGAAATAGAATGTAGTTAGTTTTACAGTATATTTATTATACACAGTAGTTTACTGTAAAGGAATTTACACTTACGACTGCTATTTTTAAAGTAATTTACTGTAAACATGTTTACAATACATTTGTTTTATTTAACAGAAATTTACTGTAAACATACAGCAGTTTTCAACTGTAAAATTTACAGTTCATCAAAAAGTATTCTGTAAAGCATTGCACGTTGCAACCTTATATTTTACGGTGAACTTCTGGCAACCACAGCTGCCGGTATTTTACCGTATATTTCACCCGTTATTTTTTACAGTGTAACTCATTTTGAAAAGGGTGAATTATGTACTAAAAATATAAAAAGAAAATTGTATGAACTCTAGTCACTGTAATTCTGTGTCTTAGCAATTTCATTTTTTATTATGTTATGCTGATCAACTTTAATTGAAAAGCATCTCCAAACCAGACGTTTAAGTGCTGTAGATTCTCTTAGCAGAAGTGTACAGTATTCAGTGATCTGAATGATAGAAACACATTTTATTTTTAATACATTATTATTTTATTTACATTAATTTTATTTTTGAAATTCATAAGTTTCATCACCACCTAAAATATTCCAGGGATATTTTTGTTGTATTTTTGTAATAAACAGCAATATTTAACAAATGTTTTTTAGCCTACCCAATTCACCTGTACCGCATGTCTTTGGACTGTGGGGGAAACCAGAGCACCCGGAGGAAACCCACGCGAACGCAGGGAGAACATGCAAACTCCAGATAGAAACGCCAACTAACCCAGCCGAGGCTCGACCAGCGACCTTCTTGCTGTGAGGTGGCAGCACTACCTACTGCACCACTGCATTGCCTGCTATATGTATAATAATAATAATAATATTAATAATAAAATTAAATAAATAATAATAGTTACGGACTGGAGCATGGGTCTCAAACTCCACAGTTTTGCTCTAATCCTACTCAAACACAGCTGATTCATCGAGGTGTTCTTAAACACCTTGATTGGTTGGATCAGGTATGTTTGATTAGGGGTGGCGCAAAACTGTGCAGAGCTGTGGCCCTTCTGTGGCCCAGAATGCTTTCTATATATCGTTTTCCACCTGAAAATGTAAAAGAAATACCAATTATAAGTTGTAAATACTGCCAAATAAACATACAGAATGTAGGAGGATGAACACCAACTCCTCTTTGCATTGTAAAGTCCAGCATTTTGTCTCGCACATCATATATCGTGAAAATATACTTTGGTTAAATTGTTATATTAAGTAAATGGGACAGAATTATTTTGTATTTTAAGTGAGCCCTTTATTTTTCTATGGTGTAGTTTGTTTCAACTATAATAATTGACAGCATTTTAGCAGATTAAACAGCCCGCCTGGTGGAAATGAAAGGAGTAAGCACAGTCACTGAGAGCCTGTGACAGCTGTTTATAAAATGTGGAGCAGTTGATTCTCGTGTTGCGTGAATTTAAATTACAGTAAAATAAAGATGATATGCTATAATGCATTGTAACTGTGTTTTCTGGATGAGTAAGAACAAAGTATTTTATGAACTGAAAAGCAGAATACAAATGTATTTATTAACTTAGATGCAGTTTCAGGTTATGTTTCAGTTTTGGTAATATCCCAGATTTTGTGCCAAATTATTAAGTGAATTATTAGTACAGTTATCGTTAGGCAATCATGTAGCGCTTTCAATGAAAGGATGCTTCATCTGGAAGAGGTATCAGTTTTAATTATAAAATACACAATGTTGGCTACAGCTCCATGTTAAAATGAATCATTTGCAAACGAGGGGGGAATATTGTTTCTCTCAGCAGTGTTGCTAGTGTTTGCAGTCAAGTCAATTTAACAATGGTATTTTTTATAGCCTCTATCCCTTGAGGCCACCTGCCATTACAGACTATGTCAAAAACACTCGTGTGGTCAAGTGAGGCCTCATTTGCTGGTCTTTCTCTAAAGAATTTGAACATAGCACAATTAGCACACCAGTGTCAAGGGTTACAGAGACATAAAATCAAAAAATGCATACATTCTGAGCGATGCTGCTGGTTTGACATTTCTTTTTACATATAATCCAGAAGGAAACATTTTCAGTTAAAACAAAAATATTAAGCAGCACAACATCTTTACCTAGGTAATCAGAAGAAGTATTTTGTCAGAAGCAAATCAGAATAGTAATTATAGAATGAAATACATTCAGCTGCGTCATCACATGTATATTTTCTGTAGTATATCTGTACAGTAAAATACAATAAAAAAATTGATTGTTAAAACAATTGCAAGCGCTTAAATGGCATGGAAGAATCTGTTCAGCCTGTTAAGTTTTTTGGGGGGGTAGTTAAGGTCATTATGTGCCATACAAAGAAGCCCCTGAATATTTTTTTTAGGTGTTTTTGTAGTTTTCTATAGATCTCTTAGTGTCTTGCAGTTTGCACTAATAAATTTTCTTTGAAGAAATGTGCCCTAAAATGTTTTTCAATGGCTTCACTGTGAAAACATTTTTGGAACTTTTGTTTTTAGGAGTGTAGTTGGGGAAAACAACATTAAAATACTTTGTACTCTGAGAACACAGTTATCTTTTTGCCTCCAAGGCAAAAACATCTTCAAGAAGGCTTAAAAGTGATTTATCAGAGGTTCACTAAACCTTTTCATAGAAAAACTGAGAGCAGAGTAGCAAATCTAAAACAAGCTATGTTCTAAAGGGCACTATTTGGCAGGTGGTATATAGCACCTTTAAATTAGATACAGCATTTAGTACTTAAAGGGGTTACCTTGTGTGTATTAATTACACTTATACGGTATATGCGGAAGTATGCTAAAGGACTTTTTATTTGCCAGTAACCTGGGTTAAGTGTTTCCGGTGAACTGTATGCCATCATGACAAAATCGGCACGTTTAAGGTCTGATTTCTTTATGAATCAGCGATTTCAACTGGCTGAGTGATATCTGATATAAAGTGGGTCTCAGGTTGTTTCTCTAACATGTCTTTAAAATATGAACATTTATTTTACCCCAGTATATTCAATAGAGCTTCTGCGCTAGCCTGCTGATCCTGAAGGGCGTGTGCGAGTAATTGGCTTTTTGTCTTGATTTACGCTTGAGCAACTAAATGAATGCCAAAGTCTGTTTAACTGATTGTATTTTAATTACGTTACAACATCCATGCTGTAAAAGAAACTCTATAAAATGGAAAAAAGTCTTATTAACCATTCACCTGAAGTTTATCAGTATGGGAAGAAACACTATCTCCACATATACCCATCATGCTATTTAGACCCACTTTGTTTAGAAGGTTGCCTGTTTTGTTTGTTTGTTTGTTTGTTTGTTACTTAAAATGTTCTGTTTGTTAACAGTGAACTACATGATTGTTAGCTACATATTCTGTAACTGTTGACAGGTGAAAAATCTAAAGGGATTTGAGAAGGAGTGATAGATGAAAATGAATAAAATATAAATGTAAATAAATAAATATAAAAATAAATGTTCTATTTTAACTCAGGAAAAGTATTATATGTTGCTTAAGTAAAATAATATGCGCATCTCCTGTGACTGAGAAAATATACGATTTGCTTTTAGAGAGCCAGAGCAAGTGTATATTTGTTCTATTTTAACCTAAGTTTTAATGATCAGTTTCAATGTGCAAGTTAACTTTCCTTAACATCATATGCTGTTGTAATTTTTGTGTTGTAATATTACATTTACTTGCAAAAATTGAAGTTTGTCCATTTTCATAAAACATAAAACCACAGACCCTAAAGCTAAAATTTCTGTATTAAAAAAAAAAACAGGATCATGGACCATGTACACCATGTTTATTTTTTCAGTCAGTAGCTAAGAATATTAGCTCTGTAAGCTATTCAGCAAAATGTAATTCTATTTCTTGAAACACATAAGCAAATGCATAAAAACAGAGTGCTTTAAACACAACCTATATGCTCTAATTAAATTCGTTTTGCTGCTCTGTCTTCTTCAATAGTGTTTTGCTCCGTGATTGACAGATTCAGTTTTAGAGTACATTATTCAACAGTAGAGAACCCCCATCCTAAAATGGCAATTCCCAAAATCCCTCAGCAGCCAGAGCCAATCACAGTGGATTTATGCAGCCAACAACACACTCTGTGTGGTTGTACAGCACAGCAGAGAAGGGAATGAAGGAAATCAGTGTGATTTTAGGAGTTTAACCGTGAGAATTCTGTAAAAGAGAACGAAAAATCTTACAGAGTGATAAGTAGAGACCAAATTCAGCCCTAACGTCTTCACCTCCTTTTAACATAACCCCCAACCCCCCCCCCCCCCCCCCCCCCCCCTCTCGTCATCTATGATTAATGTGCTGAGACTGAATGAATGTTTAATGATGGTGACAGCAGTTGGATTTGGCTGCTGTATCAGCCTATGACAATGCAGCACTGGAACCTTAGTGACAAGATCCATTCCTCTAAATTTGACCATTTATAAGATGTAGTAAGAAATGTAACATTTGATTTTTTTTTCTCATCCTGCTGAACATCTCTAAATGTGTTACATCTTTCACACACATACTGTAAATACTCCCTCTTAGGTGATCAGACAGACACTAAGTGGATTGTTTTTTTTTTTAATAATAGATATTGGAGACTGATGATGTAGCTCTAGGAACCAACACTCTGTCGAATGTGCAGCCGGAAATTAATTTATGGCAGTATCTGGAAAGACAGGAGAGATTGTGACACTATGACATTTTGCAGAACCTTAACCTGAAGCAGGTGCTTTTGTTTCATTTATTGCCACAATCGTTCTCTTTAAATTGTTATTTAATCAAATGATGAATGCTTATAATTATAATTAAATTAGTATTATTTACAAGAGACTGTAAACCCTTTATTGTTCTTTGAGGTCAAAGTTTTGTAACAATTTTTATAACATAACTTTTTTTTTAAATAAACGTCTATAACAGGGAAAAAGTTGGATTTGCATTCAAAACACATTAAATACAATGCAAAACTGTGGCAAAACCACTAATATAAGTGCATATTTGTATGAATGATAGTATCTGGATGCAGCCATTATGATGCAAGCTGAGATTGCATATATCTTAGAGATGCAATGTCAGGCACAATGCACTCAGTGGAGTACAAAACGTCACTGTGAGGGGTAGGATTAGGTGTGGGCATGAAAAAGCATTGCAGCCAGGGGCGTAACAACCAGGTGGGGGTGGGGGGCGTGGAAGATACTTCCCCCTCGCTTTTAGAGACAGACCAGTTAGAAACAGGTGAATAATAATTATATGAATGTATGATCTAATACAGACCCCCCCCCCCCCCCTTTAAAATGTCTGCTATGCCCCTGCATGCAGCTCAGATTGTAACTGCACCAAGTATACATCCAGCCAAGTATACATTCACTGCACAATGTTCAATGATTCATGAGACATTCACGCAGTATGCATCTTTGCACCTGAAACGCAAAACCCAGCACTCCGGGATGGTTTAAAACGTTTGTCATGTCAACTTGCTGCAGTAAACAAAACCCGCAACGCTTGCCCCACCTTCAACCTCTACTGAGTGGCCCACTGTGCTAGAACTCAATGAGAATGGATATAATGGAATATCAGTTAATATCAATAACTCAGTCAATGCCTTCTGCATTCAGATGACAGGGAACAGCAGCCACGAAAATGTAAAGCGCTGAAGATGAGAGAATGAAAACTATACTCAAAGATTTTGTTTTAGAAACCACCTTAAGTCAGGGGTTTAATATGATTATTGTTAGCTCCACAGTTAACTATCAGGCACCTGTAGAGTTAATGCATTCCAGTAAAGTATATACAAATAAAATGGCCCGGGTGCTTTTTAAAACTAATGACAGTGAATGAATGAAAGTAAAACCGGTGAGCCATCTGACAAAAAAGTGCCCCTCTGAATCAAATCAGCAGGATGCCCTTCTGGATCTTTCACTTACTTTGAAGACACTGCTGACTACGCTTACATGGACTTCAGTAATAGTTATTTGCCTTAATTTAAATGAGACAATAATATTATTACGTGAAGTGCTTTTTGAATGTTGCGTCACCAGGCTATTCACATCTGCAGAGTCTCATATAATCCTGAGGCTTTATGTATAATGTACATGGATGTGAAAATGTGAAAGTTAATCACTTTTTTCTGTTATCTCTGTTCTCCAGTTAAGAAGTCCACTTTGGAACACGTATTTAGAATTATTGAATTGAGAGCCACATTCCGAGTGCATTGCTGCTAGTTCAGCATTCATAGTGTCCTCAAATTGCTTCAAAGTTGCCGCCATGTTATCTTCCATGTCTGTTCGGCCTAACTTGGTTGTTGATTTAGTTTTCGTCTTTATAGAAGAGGATGATGGTGAAGGGTAAGACTAAGTGTGACTGACTGACTGTGTGACATCTACAAAATGAGTATAAGCATAAAAAAACTACTCCAAAGGTAAATTAATAAGATACATTTCGGTAAAAGTAGGGCTACATGTGCCAGTGTGCATCTAGGCTCATGAACGCATCATGTGGTCCTCACATACAGCTTTTCTGTTTTACATCAAATCCATGTTTATCATCATCTCCTGAGTTCAGGCACTGATGGGATGGGATACAGGATATTGCCAGTTTAGGTGTTGATTTAATACATAACCTTACTATTGGTACTAAACAGATCAGACTACTGTGTGTTATGATAAATAGTTTGGTATGGTTTTGATTCATTCTTTTCTTTTTTGCTCAGCAGAATTTCCAAGACTGAGTGGATTTGGCAATTTAAGCACCTTCCTGTTGCACAGCGAGTCTGGCATGCTCTACCTTGGTGCATGTGATGCAGTCATTGTCGTGGCTACTGCTAACCTTTCAAAGAAAATGGTGAGCTTTCTTTTCTTTTGCAGTAAATATTGCAATTTATATCATTTGTAATAATGTAGTAATTGTAGCACATCCCACCAGTAAGGAGCAGAGTGTCAAGGTTTTAATCAGCAGAGTAATAGCACAGTTTTGCTTAAAATATTGCAATGCGCACAACATTATGTGTGACATAGTTCAAAAGATTATAGTTCAAAAGAGGACAAATTGTTGGTGCACATCTTGCTGGCACATCTGTGACCAAGACAGCAAGTAATGTCAGCATACCACCAACGTAGGAGTAATCCAACATGAGTAACTGTGGACACAAGAGGAAGCTGTTTAAAAGGCTGCTAATCTCTGCACTCAAAAAAATAGCTCATTGGGTTAACTCAATTTAATTGTGTGCAGGTTTTCCATCCAATAAATATACGTAGCCCTAACCTAAAGAAAGATCATTTACGTAATGAAATGTAATTGAGTTAGTCCACCTCAATTTTATCAAATATAGCTAAGCAAATAGAAATTCATTAAATTACTGTAATTGATTTACATTAGTTCAACTCAATATAAATTAATTACTTGGAAATAATTATTTTTCATTTGATCCCCATTACTACACACACACACACACACACCAAACAGATTGAGCTTTTTTTTTTTTTTTTATTGGAAAAAAAAAAAAAATGTTAGAAACACTTCCACAGGTCTTGCATTTGGTGTGAACTAAATGTATCCCATGTCCCCCAAAGCCACAAACACATTAAGGGAGTAGAGGCACCAGCAAAGCAATGCTAGCTTGATCAACATTCAACTTAATTATAACCTGCATTAAAAGCATATAGATATATGTTAAACAATAGAGGCAGAAACTACTGCCTGTTTTACTTGACTAATTTAAATTGTAACAAACAGTTTTTAGTATGTCCTACCTTAAAACCAAGAGATGTAAAACCAGTCTTGCATGTTAATGCACAAAAAAAAAAAAGAAAAAAGAAAAATCTACCTAAAACGGAGCACATTTAATGAAATGTAAAGCAGCAAACATTTTTGTAACATTTCTTAAACGGCATAACATGAGCACAGTAAGAATATGAAAAATGTCTGGCTACTCAAGAGGTACAGCATTTTCAATGTGTAGTACAAATGGTCAATTCAAACAAAAACACAGTTTAAAAAAAAAAAAAAAAAAAAACTGGCTGTGGGGACCAAATTTGGGCTATAGGAAGGTGAAAACAGACCAAGACAGTATACTTATAAGAAGGAGACCCATTGTCACCAAATCTTGTACAAACAATCTCTGAACATTTAACTAGCTGTGCGAGTATTGGTCTGGCCAGTCATAATTCAAAAATCTGTAGTGTGTTGAATCCGGTTTCAACATCAATTCAAGTCCATTTCAAAAAGTGTTGAGTCATGCAATCACCTGACAGGTATGAGATTAATGGAGACACTATACTGTATTTGAATGAGCTATGACGTGCAGATGTTAGCATTGGGAATTCCAAACTTAAAACCCCACCAACCATTAGTTTGTAAGGGAGAATCAGTTATCACACCAAGTCACTCCACCCCCCCTGGCTGCATAGAATACATTTATCATGAAAACATTATTTTGCAATTGTATGTCCAAGTTTTTTACTTGTCCACATGCTGCCTCTTTGTAGATTAGTCACAATTTAAAATGTCACAAGGAAAACATCCATGAGTTCACTTAGTGTTGTTGGGTTAGTAGATGGCCGAAGATTGAAAAGACAAATGAATCCCAAATACGAAAGCATAAAGAAACTTCATGTAGTTGTCATCTGGCGTTCACTTCTCAAGAAAATAATTTGATTTTCAGCTGCTGTATCTTTGGATTGAGCTTGTGTCCATCCAGAATCATAATGATTTTCTGGATGAACTCAAAGGTGTAGGACTTTAATGCCTTCAATCACAATTCCCACATCCTGTGGCTCCCCATTGTCATAACTTCGAATAATGTAAATCCCCATGATTGTGCTTGAGATGTCCCTCTCCACATCCTCACTGCCAGAGACCTGAAAAGACATATGGAATGATAAATAATTTGTGTGCATACGTGTAATTTATATAATAGTCACGACATTTGTGAATCTTTCTGTGTGCATCCATTTACATTCACAGTTATTTGGTTTCATAATCGTGTGCCATGGGAGAAATAACAGAGTTTAACTACAGAGTTACACTGTTAGAGACTACATTAGAAACAATCAAACTTACCAAATATGCCTTAAAGAATAGGTCAGGATCTTCACTGAGGTAGATGCCAAGGCTTCTCAGGAGGCACTCCCTTTTGGTGTTGATGTCAACACACTACAGAAGAAGGATCAATCAAGACAGGAATTTGTAAAAATGTAAGTGCACATGTAAGAGAACAGAGGGTTATGCCCATCAAGATGTCCCCTAAATGCTCTCAACAAGGTAACAGTTGCAATGCATGGTTTATACAGACAGTATTGGTGTAATGCAGTCAGAGAAATGTAAAAGTTCACTACATAAGCATTATTTCCCAAAAGTGTTAAAATGAGCAGCTATGGACAAGAACCATACAATAACCACCCCAATACAGTGAAAAGATGTTTCAAGCACATCTACTTACCAAATCATTATTCGCCAGGACATCCTTGATCCTTTGCCCCTTCATTCCTCCTTTCTTCATGAAGATCTGTATCAGCTTGTCAGAGAAGTGATCCAGCTGTGACAAGAACTTTGATTGTAGTGGCTTGGTGGTGATTCGCAAGAACTCTGCATTCACCTGGAAATTAAACAAAAACAGCCATTTAAAAAGTTTATAATTTCTACCATATAGGGGTCCAGGATTATTGACAAATTAAAACTGCAATTATGTAGCTATTATTTGCAATGGACAACAAAAAAATGGTCAACACATACAGCACAAATCTACTTACTTCATTCTCTTCAAACAGTGCAGGCCATCTGTTTTTGAACTCTTCTATCATTGGTCTCTGCTGCACAATTTCAAGACGTCTGAGAACTGCCATCTAGTTCCAAACTGCATTTTTTGCACTGCCACATACTCTAACCTAAAAAGAAGATGAAATACATTTAGCATTCATTATATTAATAATAATAACAACAACAACACATAACAGCATAGAAAGACGACATTGCTTACTATCACTAGGAGGTTGCCAGAAGGAACCCTGTAAAGCTGATCAAACTGCAAAGATAAAATAAATGCATTAGTAGTGTGTGTACAAGTGCAGAAATACTTAAAAGCTTACCAACAAGTCAAAATTGCATTTGAGAACCTGATAGATATACAAAAACTATAAAAAATTAAAATTTTGAACGTTTCAGCAATTTTTTGTAGCAGTAAAGACTATGAAATCATGAAATATTGTTTAATAAATTTTACAGTGCTATTTTAATTTAAATAAAAGCCAAATTAACAATATAATATTTTCAACTTTGTGTTTGAGGTCACACATGAAAAGCATTTTGAAATTGGTTCAAAGACCGGTCAGAAAATAACAAACATTGATTTACAGTTGAATTTTCATAGTAAATATCTTACGAGTCATCACATTTTTTGTGTGTTCAATCAACATTCACTCCGTGATCGCAACATCAGACCAATAACGTTAAATTGATTCATAGATAAAATATATTGACTCAAACAGTCTGACGTTGATTCAATTAAGGTAAAGTTGGTTTTATATTCGCACATTCCTTCATTTAACGTTCCCTATATTATCTACTAGGCTAATTTGAATATTGGGTCTGAAATCACATGTAAATTTGACTTGAAAACAACATTAGCACCATTTAATTAACTGAAAATTAACTGAAAATTAAGTGAAAATTGATAGTCATTGGCTGATAATATTCACTATTTAGAGCTTGCAAATAATACTTTTCTGAAATGATATCAAGGAGAAAGTTTGAATGTGCAAATATAAAACCAACTTTACCTCAATGTTGATTCAACATCACCCCGAAGACCAAAAAATTATTAAATCAACGTGGGAAATATTATGATAAAAAGCATTAACGTAACGTTTTCCCCTGCATGATGAGCGGCTGGCTAGCCAGCTAACGTTGGCCGCCAACTTTACTAAAAACCGAAGCAAAACTTTATCACGCTTGTTGCACACGGACGAGAATATAACATGCATTCAAAGCGAGGTACTCGCTGAAAAAATAAACGAATACTCACCAAAGAAATGACTTCTTGTTATCGGGGACGTCTCATCAACTCGTCTTCAGCCACAGGTGGAAAATGGTGGATGGACAAACGCAATGCAGGTGGCAATGAAAACGCGCGGTCTCACGCATGCGCAAAACGGGGTCACCTTATTGAACTCATTTGATTTGGTTTAATAAAGATTATAGGTGAAACGACTAATACATTTTACGTTACATCAAGTAAATGTAAATGAATATTTAAAAAATAGATATATTTAAATAAAGGGAACAGTATTTACTTGTGTCACATCTAAGAAGGGCTTGAATCATTTTTTTGAGTGTGGGTGCTAACCCAGATTGTATTAAAATATAAATAAATTAATTAATTAAACACAGCTGCCCAACTTACAGGAGAAATAAATGTGCACCTCAACGCTCCTGTTTGCAGCTAAATCTTTCATTAGGAGCTTCACATGCCAAAACCTTCCACGAAGCCAAATTTTTGGTCACTCGTGCCAATGGTAAACATCAGTTTCAATTATGCCAGCAGTGAAAATCTTGTGGACACTGTGAATCATGTATTGTTGTCTGATGAAACCACCCTCACGGTCTTTCCCACATCCAAGAGCGTTGCAGTGTGGAAAAACCCAAAAGAAGAGTACCTCCTAGACCAGGGGTGCGTAAACTCGGTCCTGGAGGGCCATTGTCCTGGAGATTTTAGCTCCAACTTGCCTCGACACGCCTGCATGGATGTTTCTAAAAAGCCTTATAAAAGCTTGATTAGCTAGCCCAGGTGTGTCTAATTGGGGCTGGAACTAAACTTTGCAGGACACCCGCCCTCCAGGACTGAGTTTGGACACTCATGACCTAGACTGTTGCATGCCCAGGGTGAAGCATAGGGGTGGGTCAGTGATGGTTTGGACTGCAAGATCATGGCATTCCCTAGGCCCAATAATTGTGCTAGATTGGCACTGCCAAGGACTACCGAACCATTCTGAAGAACCATGTGCACCCAGTGGATCAAACATTGTATCCTGAAGGCTGTGCTGTGTATTAGGATAATAATGCACCTATACGCACAACAAGACTGATGACAGAGTGGTTTGATGAACATGAAAGTGAAGTTGAACATGGCCTGCACAGTCATCAGAACTAAATATTATTGAGTTCTTTATTAAATGTTTTGGAAGTTTCATGTCTAGTTACGTGTCATTCACCCTGTAAATAACATATCTAATTATATGTAGGGTTCTTTATACATGTTTACAAGTTTAAATGTTCATACATAAATGAAGGACTATTATAAAAGCCATTTAAAATAAATTCACTCACTCACTCACACACTCATGTGCAGACATGGGGTCGTATGTTTTTTTTTAAATATATAGGCACATTGAAATTTGCTGTTGTTTTGGTTAGATTAGACTAGGATGGCATAGTGGTTAGCGCTGTTGCTTCATTTATGCAAATGTATGCAAAATAATATAATTAGCAAAAAAGCAAACAATTAAAAATATATCAGAAAACAACAAAAATAAATACAAATACAGATTTTTTTAATTTATTTTAGAATGTTAAAATATACAAAAACCCCTGCTGGATATATGTGGAAATTGCACTATAATTCTAAATGTTTTTTTTCTCCAACCTGCAGATTTAAGTCAGAATTTCAGTGATTTTTTTTTTAAGTCAACAAAAAGTATTTTTGTAATCTAAATTATGGTGTAGTTGTGTTTTGTGTATACTGTAAATAGGTAAAATATCCACAGCATAAATTTAAAAATAAATGTAAAAAATGAACTGATGAGCTCATTCATAAAAGCGGATGCGCGAGCTGGAGAGATTTCAGATTTGTTGATTATAATCTTGGGTTTTGTATTGGAGGCAAAAGAAAAATGTAAAAAAGAATATTCTCACACCAGTCCTCATATGTCTAAATGTTTTTTTTTTTATGCAAAACACTCATTGGACGGCAAATGGCATTTCTGAAAGATATGGCTGCATTCTATTCATACTGAACCTCTCACCACAGCAGTGAGCTAGTGTTTTTTATAATACAGCTTTATGAACGTTTTATTTCATTCACATAATCTTTAATTTGTTTTTATTAATTTTATTCTATTCAAAGCAACATTAAGGAATCGAAAACACTAAGGCTCAAAAACTTTGGGTGATTTTGCATGTGCTTAATGATTGTTCGTTTCGCATGATAACTTCCTTTGTATAATAATTATATCATTGTTTTATTATTAGACAGCTAATTTTATTACTTTCGATTAGGGATGCACCGATATGGATTTTTTGGGACGGTATCGATAACTGATAACTCTTTAGACTTGGAGGCTGATAGCCGATATGTATAGGCCGATAATTATAAATATTTAAAAATGTTATATTTTTATACAGCAAATAAAAGATTGAACTGCTCTTATGAACTGAATAGTCTATACTCAAAGCAAAAAAGCTCTTCATAGCAAATTAACATGCAACTTGACTGTTGCTTAAAAATGATAGGCTAAATAACAAAATGTGATTTAATCAACAAGCAAGTTAAATATATTTTAAATAAAATGAAAATGAAAGAGCTAAGGACTGAAACCAGCACAAATGTTCTCGAATAAAATGTAATGTACATATGTACAAATATGTAATGTCCGAAAAAGCCTTTTTAGAGTTGTTTAGACAGTTTAGAGCCAAAGTTCAAGGAAATTATTTTCTCAGCAGCCATATTTGCAATGTCTCCAGGAAGTTGGAGACCAAGTACTATTTAAATTAATGGGGTGATCCTAAAATCAAGTGCAAAGATTGCCAAGTATTTCATGACACCAGGCCACTTTTATGCCGGTTTCAATGGTAGCCAGAGGATGCAGTTACAAACACAGAAAGAAAAAAATTAGGTCAACACTTGAAGAACACAAGATGAGATGTCATTGGATCCCATATTCCCAGTCAAATGACAGAGAAGCTGTGATGAAAAAGCAAATTAGGAGGAGGTCGGGAAGATGGTGCAAGTGGCTTTGGCCATTACTCCTTCAAAATTAGTAAAAAAAATAAATAAAAAAATGCTAATATACATGGACACAAAATTACAAATCTTCAATGGAAGAACCTTAAAACATACTTGAATCAACAGAACAGGGATTGATAAAAAGCTAAAATTAATGGTGTTAATGTTACAGAAAGGTCTTCGGAAGCTTTAGAGGATTCATATCCTGCAGCTTCTAACACTGTAAGAGGTTCTCCTAAAGAACTAGATTTATGTGGATTATGTACACCTTTGCTGGCACACAGTCAGAGACCCCAGCACCACCAAAATTGAAAGCTGATTTTTAGCTACAAGAGCTACAGGAAAACATAATCACTGCCCTTATCAAGAGAGGTCCCTGGAAGAATATATAAACAAATATAAACTAATTCAAGCACAATTGAAGAGTTAAAGTCTTGCCTCCTTTTCATCAATACAGAATTTGGAAAAAAGTCCAAAAACGGGGTTTCTCTTATCATTGTGAAGAAATCATGCCACGGTATCCATAATTCTGGACCAGGTCTTATCCTGAGCTGATGCTGTGGTGGTCATGGAGGAGCGGAGAGCATGAGATTCCTGAAAGACCCCAGTGACAGATGAGTCTTCACATTGATCCTGTGGGCCAGCCTGATCACCCGCTGATGACCTGCTCACACCTGCAGTTCTCCTCGATGGAAGTCCAGAGTTATCCAGCCTCTGGCGGCTAAGACTGCAGCTCTACACAAGAAGTTTGGCCAGAGGTGAAATTTCTCTCAAGGTTTATTTTCCCTTTACTTCCGTCAATTGGTGAAGTTTGTCCTTGCCACTGTCGCCACAGGCTTGCTTGGGACTTGTGGAACTGCTCATCAATGAATATTCTCCTCAGTGTTTAGACTTTCAGCAGTGAAATTTAAACCACACTGAACTAAACTGAACTTCAACTGTAAAAACTGGACACACAGCACTATCTAAGACACACTAAGACAGACACACTCTTTCATTTCATCCAGATTACCCAACATTAACTACAATGATCTCACACTGCCTGGAGGAAATCTTGGATAAAAACACAGATCATGCTGCAAGTTCTAGTCCAAGTTCTTGTCAGTTCTATGCTGGACCACTATAATGCTCTTCTGGCTGTTCTCATATCTTGCACTTTAAAATCTCTACAAATAATTCAGAATGATGCAGCTCATCTGGACTTCAATGAGCCCAGGAGAGCCTATGTTACACCTGTCTTTACAGTATCTGCCTACACTGGTCACCAGTTGAGGCTTGTATCAAGTTTAAATCTTTGTTGCTTGCCTTTTCATTCAGTGTTCCTCTTCGGTGGAATAATCTTCCCATTCCCATGTAGACAGCTGATTCACTTGTATCATTCAAATGACAACCAAAACCCATCTCTTGCACATAAAAACTACCCCTCCCCTTCTTTACTCTAGCTCTTAATTCTCTGAGCATTAAGGCCCCGTTTAGAGTAATACATTTTAGTTTTAAAACGCATAAGTTTTGCCACAGTTACGCCATCCATCCACACTACGCCGGAGTTTTCCAGCGCCAAAAACTGAGCTTTTTTAAAATGCTGAAGAGGCCGTTTTCATTTTAAAATGCTGTTGCTTCATCTCAGTGTGGATGGGGGAAATGGAGACATTTGAGAACGGAGGCCTGGCTGCAGACATTCGCCTATCTGATTGGGGCTTTTTTTCCTCAATATTAAGTAGCCTACACACAGCTCAGTCCTGCGTCATGTCCTTGTAAGTTCAGACTTCGCAAGTTTGATATAAAAAACAAACTCCCGAGGACACGTCGGGTAAATCTTCAAAGGGAACAGTGTACCTTATAACCTCATTTGCATCACCCTAACTACGTTGTTTCACTTTCTTAACAATGAAATGAACACATGATATAAGGAACTGCCTATTTTATTTTGATATTAACAGACACCAAAAATGTTGAGGCGTCATGTAGCTGCATTTTTATGTTACTGTCATCTTCACTGTATATATATTTATAACAAAACAGAGCCTATAACAGAACTGCCTCCTTTCATTTTCAGTGAAAGTACAAAACATACCCTCTCTTTTGCTGAATATCAGTTTTAATAATCAATAATAGATATTATAAAAGTATAACTTACAATAAGTTTATACATTGTAGGAAATAAAGGCAAGCGATCAGTCAATTTGCAAAATCAGTGTACGTGGTTACATTAATTAATATATTAACTTATTAACACGTTACCTGAGCACAAGAAATAGAATCAAAAGATCAAAGTCGGGGAATATGTCGACAGATTTAGACAACAAGATGAATTAAATCGTGACCTTGGAATTATAAGGTTCTATCTGCGTTCTGAATGATTTTGAGACATTGAGCTTCAAAGTTTTTGCATTCCATATAGCAAAACGGTATGTGTGTAACATTTGTTTTTTTAATAAAAATAAATTTTGACAAAAAATGTCAGATAAATAAACCTTATAATTCTAAGGTGACGAAATATCAAGTTTACAAATATAGTGAGATTAGATCCAGCGGTAGATCCTTGATGGGCAGTCCGGGTAGATGAACTCTCATCTGGGTAGATGTGCTCAAAGAACGCTACAGTGCATGCCAGAGTGTGTGTGTGGTCACGTGATGTGCGTTTTCAGCAGTGTAGTAGGGATGCAGAGTTGTTCAGAAATTCTGGGTGAAACACCAGTGTGGACGCGGATTGTTTTCATTCTAAAACACCGTTTTAAAACTAAAACATATTAGTTGTAAGGTCCAGCCAGTTAGTCCAACAACAGTGTCTACTGGTGGACGAAGGTTCGCTGCATGTTTGATCTTTCCAGTGCACAATGTTGATTTACTTTAAATTTAACTCATATCTTACTCCAATTTTAGTATGAGGTGGTTTAGAATATTAATATATTTATCCTCATTTTATCTGACTCCAATTATAAAACATTGATAAGATTATTTCGTTTCTTTTAATATTACTTTAGATTAAGATTAAATATTCTCTTAGATTCATTATTGTACATTATTCTCGTTCATTCGGATTCGGAGTGTTGTACCGGCCGAGTATACAATCTCTTAAGCAAAAGCATGTCAGTCTTGGTCACTAAACAGTGGCGATTAACCACAATTCTAAAAAGGCAAAACCCTACTTACTCAGTTTAGAATATTTTTTGTGTGGTCCCCATAGATCTGCTATCTACTAAATCAAAATAAAACTATTTATTCATACCATGATCATTACTATAGAATTAAGCAGACCGATTTAGTTAAACTATTAGTAACTTTGAGAAATCACTCTACGATTTAAATAGTATTATTGCTTTAGAGATGAAGGTCTATCCCTTTAGATAGCCTTTTACAGTCTAAGTATGCATGAATTAATGCCAATGTGTTAATCGGAGCTCTAAGAACATCGTATAGTGTGCCACGCTGTTCTGTCTATCGTGCTTTAGTCCGTTACTAACCTGTACAGGGGCTTGTGGTGTTATGGACTTAACGTAATCTACTAGAGATAATAACACAAACTCTGTTTGAATAATTCAAAACATTTTTCAAAAACATCAAAAACAATTTATTAGTCAGGTAAATGTGTATTATGCCAATTCATTCAGTCAATTCATAAACAATCAATACAAGACATCAAATTCTCAAAGATAAATCCAAGATCAAAAGATGCATACCTGACTTCAAAATATACATTGAATGGAGCATTAGAGCTCCACGCTATGGGCTGATCTGGTTACAGAATCGCACCAAACATTTAGAAACTTTCTCTTAAAGGGCACCTATGGTGAAATATCTACTTTTCAAGCTGTTTGGACAGACATATGTGCATGTATGGTGTATAAACCGTCATATTGGGGTGATATAAACACACCCAGTGCTTTTTTTTCAATTTAGCAACATAAAAACGGAGGACCAATTGGAGCGGTTTTCAGACTGACCGCAACTTTACATAGGAGTGCGGTCCCCCCGCCCACCGAATTGATTGACAGCTGCACGTATTAACATGTCCGGGTAGTCATGTGTATAATCATATCAACAAGACCAGACGTATGCAACACAACCGGGAATAAAAGGTCTGTTCAGTTCACTAGGATCATCAATCATCATCAAATATGATCAAGAGTAAGTTTCACATGTTTAAAATGTTTTAAAACGGTGCACGTGTGTAATGAAGTACAGCAATTCACTTCAGCTTTACTTCATCAGCACAGCCACGTGTCAGAACAATTATAAAGGAAGACGCTTCAATCCAAGTTTGTGGATGTTAAATCAGGTTTATTTTGTACTCTAACATGACAGATATTTATACAGCAGTGGAGATTAACCTGTATCCTGTCACTATTATGTGCAAAAAGAGTGCAAAGCTAAACGCGCTCTGTCTGTGTGTGTGTCTGAGTGTGTGTCTCTGTGTGTGTGCGTGTGTATGTGTGTGTGTGTCTCTGCTGCGGTATGTGTGTGTGTGTATCTGTGTGTGCGCGCATGAACTTTGTGTGACTCATCGATGCAACTGCACAACAAATACTCATTTGTAAAGTTCTTACTGTAGTATTTCTCACAAACGCTACGTGAGATCTGCTTCCTTTAAGTCTGTCTGTTGTCTGACGCAGCCGAGGGAGGAGATTAAGGCACGCAGAAAGGCGGGGAGGACTAGCCTTAAAGGTGCAGTACTACAAACAGCCCCCTAGTGTACAAAGTGTATAAAATAGAATCTTGCAAAAATTATAATGAAAAATGTGATGGGTGTTTTGAGCTGAAACTTTACAGAAACATTCTGGTGACGCAAAACACTTATATTAAATCTGAAAAAAGGGCTAACCTAGGTGCCCTTTAAGTAGTCAATCCAAGAATCTCCTCAAGGAAAGGGGTGTGTCGAATAACAAAAGGCATTTGCATTTAGTGGCATGCTAGATTCTAACCAGTTTCTACCTATAGGGCATTTGAATAGAGGCCCTAAGTAAAGGCACACCCTTAGCAGTGGTTCAAAAGAGACCTGAAGTTATATATCTATTGTTTTGATTGTCTATTTCTGAGGTAATGAGACCACTGTAAAATGATATCAAGCATGATAGATAAAGTCACTGGGGCTGATTTAGAACATTCATACTTTGAAATGACCATTCTGTGTGAGGATGTATGAAAAGAGGGTGAGTAAACAGAGGGGGTTGCAGGGATGCTTCAAATGTAAATGAAGGAAAGGAGAGGAGCTGGCTTTCCCCAATTCCCACATTGTGGGTTGTGAAGCCGATTGTCTCTGTGTTTTCAGCTCATGTTTGAATTGTCAAAGACATCAAAATATTTGTGGTATCTCAAGTCTTACATCGTGTAAACGGGGCCTAAAAGATAGGTTGTAAAAGTAGCACTTCTTGTTTGCACTGCCTCTTCTTGTTGAATCACTGAATCTCTCCTCATTTGTAAGTCGCTTTGGACAAAAGCATCTGCCTAATATAAATATAAGTCTTATGTACTGTAAATGCAGCAGCTCTACCCTCTCCACTTTAGTGCATGGCAGCACTCATCAGCCCTCTTAGATTAACACATATGATAATTATTATGCTTTTTAAATGATTTACTATTTGGTCTTAGACATATTTGAGAACCGTAGTATTGGATATCAATTTGAGCTGAGAATATTGATTAAGAGGATCACGCAGAACCTTTGCAAGGACTTATATTGCAAGACATATCTAAGTAGTAATGTTATTATTGTTTTGTTCCTCCCCACCCCTAACCAATCATTAAAGTTTTAGTAGGTGGGGTTTATTTTATGGGCAACTTTGTTACAGGAAAACAATGCTGTATTCCAAGTGAGCCATTCATTGTAGTTCTTAAAAATTTATTTTTAAACAATGGCATTAAAAAAGGAGCTTGAGATTCAAAAATGTGTACTTAACTATAGGTCTGTATTATATAACATTAATTTCTGTGCATGGTT
>NC_079441.1:56454082-56546598 GCF_903798145.1 Danio aesculapii
CAGCCAGCCTTACACTGCAGTCATGGCAGGTATGAAACTGTAGACATACTCTATCATTTGTTGTTTTTTCATTCTGCAAAGCTAAACCTAGATGATGAACAAAACATTCAATCTAAACAAAGAAAGCATTTATTTTTTCTATTCTTTTCTTTTTGCTTACATTTTTTAGATGATGTTTTTTCCCCTAAGCCTAAAGCTGACATTAAACATTTCTATGGGACAATTGGCTGATCCTCAATCAATAGGCTATTTACTGTGACATGCAGGAACATTTGGTTAACATAATTTATGTGTTAACATAAAACACAGATGTGGCATTAGTATTAGTAAACATATATATATATATATATATATATATATATATATATATATATATATATATATATATATATATATATATATATATATATATATATATATATATATATATATATATATATATATAAATAAAAAAAATGTATGTGTTACTCTTTACTTTTTTCTTCTCTCTGTTTTTTTTTCAGGAGGTATTCTGTACACTGCTGTCACAAGTAATTTCCTTGGAACAATGTATGACATTTCCAGAGCAACAGGCATCGAGCAGGAACGCATCCGTACTGAGCAATCAATCAACTGGCTTAGTGGTAAGATACTAATTGCTCTGTCCATCCATTTCTCCTTGTTGCATGTGATTAGTTACACAGTAACAGGTTACTGTAATTAAATAACTTATCTGCTGAAAATTGTTACTTGTCATTTTTAAGTAATTTGATTACAGTTATTAATAATGAATTTAACAGAGTTTTATTTTACACGTGGAAAACGTGGGAGAAGGGAATTACAAAAAATAAACATTCTAGTGGTGGCAGTCTCTCACGACAACAAAATTGCAACTTAAATGTCCCAGGCCAGGTCCTGTCTTGTCTTCCACTATAGAACCTTTGCACAATGACGTCACTTCACTTCCCCAATCGGCAATGCAGTGTATTTTTAGTTCTGGTTTACCTTTGAATGATTGGGAGGCTTCTCGGGAAAATTTACAAATAAAAATATTAATACTGCACGATCTGATAAAAGACTATTATTGGTATTAGGCATGTGTCTAAATGGTTCTCTTTCAATACTGAGCTGCTTTCTGAGTTTAAATTCTGAGTTTATTGTTTAAGTTATTAAGAATAGGAATAAGCTATTTATTATCAAGGAAATCATCTGTTTGCAACCTTTTCACATATTAAGTTTATTTCCTCAATAATGGATTTATTTTTACTTTAATGCTGCTCTAAATAAAAAATTATATTATCTGTTATATGTCAATGTTCCAGCATACAATTCTTTATTAAATCTTCGTATATTACCTGGTAAGTATGTCTATAAATGCAATCAGTTTCATCGTGTATTATTTACTTATCTAAAAATGTTTGTTTCTCCATTTGAATGAATTAATTATGTCCTACCGCCACCTTTTGGGTGGATTTAATTTGATATCTGTACTACATTTTAATTAATAATGTTATAAATAAATTCATAATCTAATAATACTGAATTCAAATGCAGTTTTCTGGGTGTTATTTTTGCAATTGTAAATTTGTTAAATGACTTTGTTTGATTATTAAGCATCACACACAACATTTTTATTCTATTTAATTTAATTTGAATATCAAATAGACATAATGTTTTATGTTCATGAATAAAATACCTATTTAGAAAAAAGTCATAGAACTGAGAATATTAATAATATAAATGTGTTGGTGAATTAGCTGTCCTCTGTAAACAGACGGTTTTACTTATTAGTTATTCTTTAAGACACAAAACAAATAATAAAAATAAATCTGGCATAAAAAATGTTCAGCACAAAGCAAAACACTCTGTTTAAAGTCCCATTTTCTTTGTTCAAGTGGAAATCTGCATGATCTGTAAGTTTTTTTGGCATGCACATGACAGTTGAAACTATCGCACACCAGATGCGCACATTCGCATGCTATTTAAAATGAAAGTATTCAGATAGCGATATCCTCATAGAAACCTATGGCTGTGTCCGAAACCGCATACTTCCATACTATACAGTACGCTAAAATTAGTATGCGAGCCGAGTAGAATGTCCGAATTCATAGAATTTGAAAATTAGTATGTGAAAAGTACCCGGATGACTTACTACTTCTGGCGAGATTCTGAAGTGTGCATCCCATGCATGCTGCGCTATCCCATGATGCCCCGCATGAAAATTCCTGAATGGGAGCAAAGAGCATAGAATCACCAAGAGGTGACACTGTTGTTGTTTGGGAAACAGCTACTAGATGCCGCTAGTGTCATGTGGCGGTCATTTTGTAATGAAAATTGCAATAGAACAACAGCATATTATAAGTCTGTATAATAAGCTATTAAAAGTACTGGATGATTGTCATAGTAAGTGTTTGTATTGTCGTCTTTCAGGTTGAATCTCAGCTTTTATGCGCTTTTAAAAGAAATACATAAAAAACAAAGCAGCAGCCTTGCAATCGTGACAGCAATGAGATCCAATGGACAGCCGATTGCTTTCACTCCAAAATGGCGGAATCACTGGGATGTTGCTGGGCGCTGCTGTTGCAATAGAACGTTCTATCGAGTGTCGCCTCTTGGTCATTCTAAGCTCTTTGATGGGAGTGAAGCGAGGCCATGACAAAATGGCAGATGTAGTACGTTCGAATTCCATCCATACCATTTATACTGTATAGAACGTACTTTTCTAACGGCTGAGTAGTACGTTTAAATTAGTGCTGGGCCTTCATCTGCGTTAAGGTGCTGCGTTAAATCGAGACTCTTATCGCGCGATAAAAAATATTGCCATTAATCTATTCTCAAAGTTGGGTTGGGAGCTGGGTCTATTCTACACAAGCTATGATGATTTTCACCTTGATATTTTAGCACGGATGTATACCTGACCGGTGAGCCGTCTGACAAAAAAGTGCCCTTCTGAATCAAATCAGCAGGATACCTGACTTTAACTGCAGTTCGGCAGTTTCACTTTAACTCATGAACATTTCATTCATACGCCATGACAAACTGGGGAATTAGACGCAAATAAGGAGCAAGGACTGGTGAGAGTGTTATAGAATGTAATAACGCTCGCCAAACGTAAAAAAAAAACTTCCGCATTTCGCTGTGTGTGGTTCTTTACTGACAGCTGCCTGTGTCTTGGATCATGTCGGAAAATATGGCGAAAAGTCCTACATGACGGTAATAGTTTGATTGCAGTGTTTACTTTAGTAATGCCACTAATATATGCATACTCCACATGTCTTAATTCCTTTTCTGTTTAGTTCAGTTATGACTTTAGTCACATTAAGGTAATCAAAAATTGCTGTTTACATGGTAGACTCTTAATCAGAGTATTGTTTTAATCATATTAAAATTGTATTAAAGTATTGTTGCCCATGTAAACATACTCAATGTTTGACACACCGTCAGGGCTCTGTGGACTTGACATTGAGAAGCAGCATTTTCTGGATGTTCACATCAAAAGCAAGTATGAAATTGCTGTTTAGAGCTTATGTAGACCTACAGTTCAACATTCATGTTTAACTGGATAAACAGTTAGTAAACACAAGTATGTCTTATTGAACATTTTTTCATCACCATATTATCATAGTAGAACAGTTTCTCAAGCAGTTTGTGATGTATTTTGGAAATAGGAGATGAGCCCCTGGTCTAATACGCCACCTGGCTCGAGAAACCTGCTCTCAAAGATTTATTATTTGAGTAGCACACATATTCTGAACGCCTTCGGCAGAACTCAAATGAGCCATTTTAATCTAGATTAATCTAGATTAATTTCAAAATTAACATAGATTAATCTAGATTATAAAAATTAATACATGCCCACCTATAGTTTAAATTCAAATGCAGTACCTACTGAGTAGTAGGCGGTTTCGGACGCAGCCTATGTTTAGAATTCTAAAATGCATGGCGCTGTGTGGCGCGAAGTGGCGAGTCGCCGAGCAGCGCTTCTGGTGTGTGACCCCCCTTTATTCATAAGTATGGCGTGTGTTGTTATTTTAGTATACTATAAAATATTATTTGTTTAGGCTATTTATATGCAATATTTTGGTCACAGTCACCAGTTAGTTACTCCACAGCAAATAGATATGACTGCAATGTTAAGTTAACACACATACATACATACATATAATGTCGAATGAAAACTTGGTCATTATACTTTTGACTGATTTACTTATCATCTTGTTATCATTGTTGTTTGTTAAATGTCATTGCGCCATCTTGATATCCTCATCAAGATGGCGCCGCAGATAGCCGCCTCTGTGTGGAGCTCTCCAGTGTTTGCACTGTTTTTGTTAATTTGTCCTGTTTTATGTTTATCAAACACGATCAGTTACACCAGGGATGAGCTGCTGAACATTCGACAGAGCACAGCAACTAATCAAGAACCGTGTTTTGTTTTCTGTGGCGTTTTGCGGAACATTGTCGTCGGCGGAGCAGCTCCTCTGTGAAAACGCTTCAAGATGCGAAGGCGTAGGAAGGGAGCCGGTGCGCTCATCAGGCTGAGACAGCGCGGCTTCAGAGCAGCGCTGCCCAGCATCTATCTGGCGAATCTCCGCTCTCTTCCTAACAAAATGGATGAACTACTTCTGCTCACACACAAAAACAAAAACTTTAACAACTCTGCTGCACTGTGTTTCATGGAAACCTGGCTAAACGAAGCCATTCCGGACAGCGCATTACACCTACCGGACTTTCAGCTGTACAGAGCATATCGCAATACAGAGTCAACGGGCAAAACGTGCAGTGGTGGGACATGCTTTTACATCAACAGAAGGTTGTGTACGGATGTGTTAAAGAAGATGTGCTGTCCTGATGTGGAAGTGATTTTTATTAACTGTAAGTTTTATTCACCGCAAGAATTTTCCTTGTTCATTCTTGTCTGTGTTTACATTCGGAGAGACAGAACAACAACACCGGGACTCTGTTTTCGTCATTCTTGGTGACTTTAATCAGGCAAAACTCACAAGTGAGCTGCCTAAATTCAAACAGCACACAACATGCCCCACCAGAGACAATAACATTTTGGACCATTGCTACACCACAATAAAGGATGCATATCGCTCCGTCGCCAGAGCAGCTCTAGGACTCTCCGACCACTGCCTGGTTCATCTTATACCAACTTACAGGCAAAAGCTTAAAACTACTAAGCCAGTATTAAGGACTGTTAAGAGATGGACCTACAAGCCTGTTTTGAATGCACAGACTGGAGTGTTTTTGAAGCTGCAGCCACAGACCTGGACGAGCTCACAGAGACTGTAACATCATACATCAGTTTCTGTGAGGAGTTATGCGTCCCTACCAGGACCTACTTATTATTTAACAATGATAAACCATGGTTCACACCAAAACTCACACAGCTTCGTCAGGCCAAAGAGGATGCCTACGGGAGTGGTGACAGGATCTTGTACAATCAGGCAAGGAACACACTGACAAAGGAGATTGGTGTGGCTAAGAGGAGCTATCCCAAAAAGCTGCAAAACCAGTTTACTGACAACGACCCTGCATCATTGTGGAGAGGCTTGAAGGCTATTACTAATTACAAGACACCATCCCCTCAGCATCGACAGCAATAAACATCTTGCAAACAAGCTGAATATTTTCTACTGTAGATTTGACACCTCTGACCAGACACCTCACACCCGCCCGGACCATCTCCCTACACAACCATCAACACCACATTAACACAGCCCGGACCATCTCCCAACACAGCCATCAACACCATATCAACACAGCCTGGACCATCTCCCTACACAGCCATCAACACCACATCAACACAGCCCGGACCATCTCCCAACAGAGCCATCAACACCATATCAACACAGCCCGGACCATCTCCCTACACAGCCATCAACACCACATCACCACAGCCCGGTCCATCTCCCAACACAGCCATCAACACCATTTCAACACAGCCCAGACCATCTTCATACACAGCCATCAACACCTACAGCCATCTTCCTCTCCCCCCTTGCATTTCAGATCAGTGAGGATAATGTGCGTTAGATCTTCAGTAAACAGAAGAGAAGGAAAGCACCAGGCCCAGACCGTGTTTCACCAGCCGGTCTGAGAACCTGCGCTGACCAGCTGGCTCCCATTTTCTCACAGATCTTCAACAGATCACTGGAACAGTGCAAAGTTCCAACCTGCTTTAAGCGCTCCACTATCATCCCAATCCCGAAGAAGCCAAAGATCACTGGACTCAATGACTACAGACCTGTTGCCGTAACATCTGTGGCCGTGAAGTCATTCAAAAGACTGGTGCTAGCATATCTGAAGAACATCACTGGACCCCTGCTGGACCCCCTGCAGTTTGCCTATAGAGAAAACCGGTCTGTGTATGATGCAGTCAACATGGGACTGCATTATACCCTACAACATCTGGACAAACCAGGGAACTACGCAAGGATTCTGTTTGTGGACTTCAGTTCTGCCTTCAACACCATCGTCCCATCACTGCTCGAGTACAAACTGACCCAGCTCTCTGTTCCTAGCTCTGTCTGTCAATGGATCACCAGCTTTCTGACAGATAGACAACAGTTAGTCAGACCGGGCTAAATCACATCTGACAGCCACTGTTATGCAACAGACACTACTGTTATCGGCCTCATCCGGAATGATGACGAGTCTGTATACAGACATAATAGTGGACTTTAGGAGAACCTCCCCCCACTCACCATCATGAACAGTACTGTGGCTGCAGTAGAGTTATTCAGGTTCCTGGGCACCACCATCTCTCAGGATCTGAAGTGGGACAGTCACATAAAGCCCGTTTCCACTGAGTGGTACGGTACGGTACGGTTCAGTTTGGTACGCTTTTATGGCCGTTTCCACTGTCAAAAGGTGTACCGAACCAAACCGTAACGTACCACTTTTTCGGCACCCTTTCGAAAGGGTACCAAACACGAGAAAGGGTACCAAAAGGCGGAGCTAGACTTGCAGCTGAACGCTATTGGTTTACAGAGGCGTCATTCGCTTACGCAACAAGCCAGAATAAAAACAAAAAAACCGCCATGTTTAAAATACACAGCCGACGAGCCGAGACATTACAGCGGAATTATATATACATATAATAACAAACCATGGTCGACCTGGGCTCAAACAAACCTTGTCGTCGTCATGATGAACAGCCACAAAGCCAAGAAGAAGAGCAGATTTACCCTGAGCCCCGTAGTTTTTTACGAGCCAGTCTGAGGCGCGAGCGGTTTTGCTTCCTTCCTTGCGTTCGCTGCACGTCTATATCTGAAATAACAAACTTCTTGAGCTGATGATAATAACCTGCACTTGATTATTGACCTGCTTTTGAAACCCGATCCTGTCAGACACTGACAAACGCGAGAGTGAAGTGCAGAAAAAACAAGGGAGGAGCCGGAAAAAAGGAGCACATTATTTCAGCAAACATGAACAAACTGCCTTGTTTAACTGTTGTTGTTATTATCACCTTTTGGACTATTATGAACTCAGAATGATGGAATTGTTCTGTAACAGAGGCTACATGAACTGCTGAAGATTACAGACACAGATGAGAGGTTTACACTGACTGTAGGCTATATTTTGGGTTGTTTTTGAACCTAAATACGGACGAAATGTCTGCTGTGTGTTCTTCTGTAGTTGATAACATATCGGAGACTGTAAGGGGCTGTATGTGTTTATATATGTTCATTTATTCATTTATTTATTTAATATAATTACAGACGTTACAGTAGGCTGTTTCGCACTGTCATTGATCTGCAGTTATAATCAACTCATGTTCATAGAAAAGTTAGTAATAAACATTTCTACACAATTCAATTTAATTCAATTCAATTCACCTTTGTTTGTATAGCGCTTATACAATGTAGATTGTGTCAAAGCAGCTTCACATAAAAGGTCACAGTAAATAGGAACAGTGTAGTTCAGTTTGTAGTGTTTAAGTTCAGTTCAGTTGAGCTCAGTTCAGTGTGGTTTAATAATCACTACTGAGAGTCCAAATATTGAAGGGCAAATCCAACGATGCGCAGCTCTACAGATCCCGAACCATGCAAGCCAGTGGCGACAGCGGAGAGGGGAAAAACTTCACTAATGGCAGAAGTAAAGAAAAAAAACCTTGAGAGAAACCAGGCTCAGTTGGGCACGATCATTTTAATTTCTCTGCTGACCAAACGTCTTGTGCAGAGCTGCAGTCTCAGTGGCGGAGGCTGGAAGCTGGCCTCAGCGAAGACTCGTCTGTCTTTGGAGCGTCACAGGAATCAGTCTCATGTTCTCCACTCTTCCATGACCATCACAGTAGCTGCTCAGGATTCGGCCTGGTCCAGGATATGGAAACCTTGGGATCATCTCGTCGTTGGTCTTGGATCGAATCAGTGACTCTGCATAGTGTGGGGGCCTCAGGAAGAGTATCCCCAGGTGGAAATGGAGAATAAAGAAAACAATTAGCATAGCTGATGTTCACAGTGTATAATAACAAGATGCAAAACCTGTGTGGAAGCCCCCTAAGTGGTGCACTAAGTGTATGCTTTACTGAACAGATAGGTCTTTAATCTAGTTTTGAATTGGGAGAGTGTGTCTGAGCCTCGGACGTTATCAGGAAGGCTATTCCAGAGTGTAGGAGCTATAAATGAGAAGGCTCGACCTCCTTTACTCGACTTTGCTATTCTAGGTACTACCAGAAGCCCTAAGTTTTGAGACCTTAAAGAGCGAGTTGGATTGTAGCGAGACAGAAGATTGGTTAGATAAACAGGAGCTAGATTATTTAAAGCTTTATATGTAAGAAGCGATACGAAACTTAACAGGCAGCCAGTGTAAGGAGGATAAAATTGGGGTGATGTAATCAAATTTTCTAGACCTGGTAAGAACTCTGGCAGCTGCATTTTGTACTAATTGAAGTTTGTTAATAGAGGATGCTGGGCAGCCAGCAAACAGTGCATTACAGTAGTCCAGCCTAGAAGTCATAAAAGCATGGACTAGCTTTTCTGCATCTGAGATGGATAGCATACTTCGTAACTTAGCAATATTTCTCAGATGAAAGAAAGCAGTTTTTGTGACATGGGATATATGATTTTTAAAAGTTAAATTGCTGTCTAATATGACACCCAGATCTTTTATAGTAGCGCTAACGTTAACTTTGTATCCCTCTAATTGTAGGTCGAGTTGTGAGATCTGCTGTGTACAGGATTTAGGCCCAATAAGTAATTATTCTGTTTTGTCTGAGTTTAAGAGAAGATAATTGTTGGTCATCCAGTCTTTAACATCTTTAATACACTCAGTTAGCTTGGACAGTTTAGACGTCTCGTCAGGTTTAGTTGAAATATATAATTGAGTATCATCTGCATAGCAGTGAAAGCTGATCCCATGTCTTCTAATAATGTCTCCCAGGGGTAACATGTATATTGTAAACAGCAAAAGGCCTAAAACTGATCCTTGAGGCACCCCGTATTTTACTGGGCTGATTTGTGAAGGCTGTCCATTAATATTCACAAACTGGTAACGGTCAGATAAGTATGACTTAAACCATTGTAGGGCCTGTCCCTGGACACCTGTAGACTTTAAGCGATTAATAAGGATACCATGGTCAATGGTGTCAAATGCCGCACTAAGATCGAGTAGAACTAATAGCGAGATGCACCCTTGGTCAGCAGCTAAGAGTAAATCGTTGGTTATTTTCACTAATGCAGTTTCTGTACTGTGATGAGCTCTGAAACCTGACTGAAACACTTCAAAAACATTGTTCGTCTGCAGAAAGGAGCATAATTGAGCAGAAACAACTTTTTCTAGTATTTTAGATATAAATGGAAGATTTGAAAAGAGGCCTATAATTAGCTAAGTTGCTGGGTCCAGTTGTGGTTTCTTAATAATAGGTTTAATAACAGCTAACTTGTAAGGATTTGGGACATGGCCTAAAGATAAAGAAGAGTTGATAATGTTAAGAAGAGGTTCTCCTATAACAGGTAGCAATTCTTTCAGTAACGTTGTTGGAATTGGGTCCAATATACACATAGCTGGTTTAGAGCTATTTATAATTTTGTCTAGCTCTTCCTGTTCTATGATTTTAAAGCACTGTAGGTTATTTAGATTCAGTGGCGTGTTTACTGGATCTGAAGTATAAGGCGGTGCAGAAAGTTTAAAATCTCCTATTTTCTGTCTAAAGCCTTCTATTTTATCACTGAAACAATTCATGAAGTCATCACTACTAATTTGCGGTGGAACGTTTTGTTCCAAAGATGACCGATTATTTGTTAATTTAGCAATGGTGTTAAATAAGAATCTAGGATTGTTATGATTATTTTCTATCAGTTTGTGGAGGTGCTCAGCCCTGGCAGATTTTAAAGCCCTCCTATAGCTGGACATACTGTCTTTGTATGCAATTCTAAAGACTTCTAAATTAGTTTTTTCCATTTACATTCCAGGGCACGGGTTGCTGTTTTGAGAGCGCGGGTATGACTATTATACCACGGTGTAGTTTTATTTTCTCTAGCCTTTTTTAGTTTGATGGGTGCCACAGTATTTAGAGTGCTAGTAAAGATGGCATCCATACTGCTGGTTACTACATCAAGGTCATTTGCGTTTGCGGGTGCATTTCGAAGTAGAGAAAGATCAGGTAAGTTATTTATAAATTCATCTTTGGTGGATGGAACAATAGTTCTACTATGGCGATATATTTGAGCGGATCTGCTAATTTCAGGTAAACACAGCTTATATAGTAAGAGGTAGTGGTATGTAATATCATCACTTTGTGGTATAATGTCTACATCAATGACCTCAATTCCATAAGACAGAATTAGATCTAGTGAATGCTTTAGGCGATGGGTTGGACCAATAACATTTTGCTTTATTCCTAGTGAGAGCAGTAAGTCCATAAACGCGAGCCCTAATGTGTCGTTAGCGTCATCTATGTGGATGTTAAAGTCTCCTACAATTAGTATTTTATCAGTTTTAACTAGTAAGTCAGAGATAAAATCAGAAAACTCTTTTAGAAAATTGACATAGGGTCCTGGGAGTCTATATATGGTGATTAGAGCGAGAGATAACATAGGTTTTTGCATAGTGTTTGGAAGGACAACATTAAGCGCTAATACTTCAAAGGAGCTAAACATAAGTCCGTTTCTCTGATTAACTTTAAGAATATCACTAAAGATTGACGCGACTCCACCACCACGACCAGTTTGACGAGCCTCATGTTTATATAAGAATCCTGGAGGAGTTGCTTCATTTAAACTAATATAGTCATTTTGTTTCAGCCAGGTTTCAGTGAGACAGAGTGCATTAAGATTGTTATCTGTTATTATTTCATTTATGATAAGTGCTTTAGGTGCTAGTGACCTGATGTTTAGGAGACCAAGCTTCATGAAATTTGTATTTTCACTTTTTAGTGTTTTTTCTGGTTTATTTCTTAATAGATTATTTCTGGAGCACACAGTACGTTTGTTTCTTGATCTAATAATGCGAGGAACAGACACAGTCTCTATGGGGTTAGCTAGGTATGCATTACTGTTATTTATGTGGGACGAATAGGACTCTGTATGGCTAAATTGTGAATTTTGTGAGTTTTTACTTACTAGTCAGATAGAGCGAAGTGTTCTGGAGATGTTGTCCGACAGGAGTTCAGCTCCAGCTCGACTGGGGTGCAGCCCGTCAGCGCGGAAAAGCCTAGGACGCTCCCAGAAAAGATTCCAGTTATTGGCAAAGAGCAATTTCTGTTCTTCACACCATGTTAATAGCCATTCATTCAGAGCAAAAAGTCTACTGAACCTTTCATTTCCTCGGCGGTAGGTAGGAAGCGGTCCAGAAACGATGATCTGCGTGGCGGGCGAGGTGCGTCGAACCGTCTCGATCAGGCTCCTGAAGTCCTTCTTTAGGATCTCCGTCTGCCGGAGCCCGGTGTCGTTCGTCCCCACGTGGAGGACGACGGCACCGAGGCTCTCAGCTGCGCTCAAGATAGTAGGTATCTGTGCAGAAATATTCTTAACTCGGGCACCAGGGAAGCAGAAAGTGCGTACTTTGTTACCTTTGGAGGAAGCGGAGCGGACGTGGCGCACGATTGAGTCGCCAATGATGGCCACATCGCGACCCGTCTCGCGGAGAGGGGCGAAGCGGTTCTCCGTGGGTATCTCGAACACCGGAGGAGGAGACGTTCTGCCCCGGGACCTGGTAAGCACCTTACGCGGCTGCACCCAGGGGCCGTAGTATCCGGGTGTCGGCGTGAACGACGCCTGGGCGAACCGCGTCCTCGGTGCGCTGGGCCTGGACAGAGAAGCACACGGGGTTGAGGAAGCAGGAGGATTGTCGTTGTATCGAACACTTACCTCAGACGAGCGAGTACGGGTTAAGAGCATAGCCCTGATCCCCTATTGCTTCGTCTCCAGCGAGCGAATCTGGGACTCCACTGCTTCCAGCTCCAGCTCCAGCGCCTCCATCGATGCTTCTCCTGCACTCAAGGACAGACACGCAAGCGACATTGTACAAGATGAAGAGCAAAGCCAGTAAGTGAGAAAATAAGTGAGTGAAAGAGGTCGGTAGCTTTAGCTGACCAGCGGTGCTAGCAGGCTAAAGCTACAAACACCAGGCGGATGCTCAAGAGACAGAACGTTTAAAAGTAGATTTGTTTGTATGAGTGTGTTAAGGGATTGTTCACCCCAAGTAGGAGAGATAAATATTTAGCAGGAGGTATTTTATGATAAAAATGTAAATTGCGAATCTAAACTCCAAACAAACGCAGCGAAGCTACCGTCCGGTGACAGCGACAGTGACGTCACTCGAGCATGCCCTTCCGTCACTCGAGCATGCCCTTCCACAAGTATTTATGTGTGTAAAGCAACTGTTTTGTGAGAAGTACTTCTCATATGTTATGTGAGCGACCCGTACAGCTTTATTGTAGACATTTCCTCGAATGAGAATGACGTCGACTGAAACTTTCTGTCGTACACCACGCCCACCAAAAGGGTACCCTTGGTAGTGGAAACGCAAGCTTGATAAAGGTGACCCGTACCAAACCGAACCGTACCGTACCAGTCAGTGGAAACGAGCCAATAGACTCTATTGTGAAGAAAGCCCAGCAGAGACTGTACTTTCTTTGTCAGCTGAGGAAGTTTAACCTGCCACAGGAGCTGCTTGTACAGTTCTACTCAGCTGTCATCCAATCCATCCTCTGCACTTCAATCACCATCTGGTTCAGCTCAGCTGCCAAAACCGATCTCCGTAGACTACAGCAAATAGTCCGGACTGCTGAACAAATCACTGGCACTACCCTTCCTACACTTCAAGAACTGTACTCTTCCAGAGTGAGTAAAAGGGCTCGCAAAATCACTCAGGACGCACTACCTGTTCGAAATGTTACCGTCTGGTCGGCGCTTCAGAGCACCTAGCACAAAAACAGCCAGACATAGGAAAAGTTTCTTTCCTCAGGCTATCTACCTCATGAGCAGTTAAATATTCCCCTACTGTGCAATAAACGTGTAATACTTTCTCATACGCACTTGTACAAAGCACCTTATCTCAATATACAATGCAATACTTTGTCCATACACATTTGTACACAGCTCCTTATAACCTGTATATTTATAACAATCTGTACATACAATTCAACATCCAGATTTTTTTGACTAACTGCATCTGCATATTTGCTTTGTGTTGTCACTTGTCACTTTATGTACACTTGAAGCTTCTGTAGCCAAAACAAATTCCTTGTGTGTGTGTGAAGCACACTTGGCAATAAAATTGATTCTGATTCTCATAAATGACATTTGATATAAATTGCAGAAATATTTAATACAAATTTTTGTAGAAATTGATGTTTGACATTACACTGTTCTGCCAGAAGATGGCAACATATACGTATATTCAGGGGGAATCTTCGGGAGAGTATGTTTGTCTCAGCGTAAATATAAAACTATAGCTTAACAAATCATTATAAAACAGATAAGTGACATTCTATGTTGATCTCTCTTCTTTGTATTTTGTACTGCTGTATTTAAACCATAGTAATCTAGTAGTGTTTGCTTTGCTCATGGTAAATTTTCGTGAATACCCAGTTGCAACAGAGAAATTCTGGGAGATCTCTGTAGCCTAATGGTAATTCATGCCATTCAGCCTTATAATCTTTAAATGTGAGCAAGATCATCTGTTTTGTCATCACTTAGACATAACAATACTCTACAGTATGTAAGAGAATTATTGAAAAACAAATTTCTGCTGTTATGACAGTCAGCTGCAGATGTGAATGAATGGTGAAAGAAAGTAGTTCCTCATACAAAAGTGGTTTCGAGACTCTGTTTAATTTTTTTACACACAATAATGCCATCAAACTTTTGTATAAATGCACGATCACACTCGTAGCACTGCAATATTGCTGTTGTGTTGGCACTGCTGGGACACTTAAGCCAATGCACCCTGTTTTTTTCCCTAATTTCCGTTTAAAGGACAGAAGATTCTTTTTCTAACACATTTTTTAAACACAATAGTTTTAATAACTAATTTATAATAACTGATTACTTTATCTTTGTCATGATGATAGTACATAATATTTTACTAGATATTTAGGATAATAGTATTCAGCTTAAAGTGACATTTAAAGATTTAACTAGGTTAATTAGGCAAATTAGGGTAATTATGCAAATCATTGTACAGTCATTTATTTACTTTTGAACAAAAAGTGGCTCTCTGCTGTTGGTTTGTGGACAGTCATGGCTAAGACAAAGGAGCTCAGTGAGGACTTGCAGCTGCACATTGTGGCTGCTCACAAGTCATAAAAGTGCTATAAGACCATATCTAATTGTATTAAAGTTCCAGTGGCTACAGTGCAAAGTATTATTAAAAATACAAGAAGTTCCGCGCTGTGAAAAATCGTAGCAGATGTGGTCGGAAGCCAAAAGTGACATCTGTGCTAGCCCGGAGGATTGCGGGAAAGGTAAAAAAAATAAAAGAATCACCACCAAGGCCACCCTGATAAATCTGGGTTCTGCTGGTAGCAAAATCTCAAGCAGACAGTCCAACGGACACTGCACACCACTGGGTTCAATAAAAGCAAACCAAGGAAGTTATGAAAGACACAAAGGAAGGCCTTTTCAAATATTCATCTGGACAAAGAAGACTTCTGTTGTATGGTGAAACAAAACATGGTTTGGACACAATGCTGTATCCTTCATTTGGCATAAATAAGAAGCCCTTACCCTAGGAACACCGTCTCCAATGTCAAATAGGGATGTTCAGTTCTGGGTTTCTTCCAGCCATTAAGGGTCAGCCGCAGACTTCACCCTTCAGCTGATGTTGTCTGCCCTCACAAGCTCACTCATTAGCCGCTAGTCTCACCTTCTGTGTGAGCTTATTCCCCTCGCCAAACCCCCGTTTGTCTCCAGTGCTGCACACCGACTGATATCCTGTTTGCGGCAGGCTGCCTTTGATGACTTTTGTGCTAAATAAACTGCCTTTGTTTTTCCCTGCACTCCTGGGGCTTGTTTGCTGTCACAGTAATACATTTACATTTAGTCATTTAGCAGATGCTTTTATCCAAAGCAACTTACAAATGAGGACAAGGAAGCAATTTACACAACTATAAGAGCAACAGTGAATAAGTGCTATAGGCAAGTTTCAGGTGTGTAAAGTCTAAGAAGCAAAGCATTAGTAATGTAAGTTTTTTTTTTTGTTTGTTCGCTTTTTTGTTTTTTAGTACAGTTAGTGGTATAGCCAGAGAGGCAGTTGCAGATTAGGAAGGAAAGTGGAGACTAAATAGTTGAGTTTTAAGTCGTTTCTTGAAGACAGCAAGTGACTCTGCCGTTCTGATGCAGTTAGGGAGTTCATTCCCCCAACTGGGCAGATTGAATGCGAGAGTTATAGCAAATAAAGGTTATTGAGAAGGTTTGAATAATTTTGCAAATGCAAATTATGCCTCTTGTACGTTATCTTATTGTCTTTAGGGAGAAGCCTGTGTCATTTCTGGTCAAAAAACTTGCTGGCTGGATAAAAATTTGCAGGATATGATTATTGTTTGGCATGACAGTTTGTGTATATAGTATAGAAGGTGTCCAAGGTGTTCATTCATTATGAGCAGTGAATAATGTAGACCAGTGAACTGCTCAGGAGCTGCTTTACATTTCAGAAGCAACCAGATAGTCCACACATATATAACAATTACATTTTTCAATAAGTTTGTATTTGTTTGACAATTATGCATGCTTAAAAAATAATAAATTGAGTATATATATATATGTAATGTATTAAATTTGCGCCCATATGAAAGATGAATGCATTCCAGGCAGAGTAACTAGAAAAGTAAAAAAACTATTTTAATTATGTTATTAGTAATTATTAATTAACCACCCTTTTGAAGTGACTTACACAACACTGCAAGAGACTTACATTTACAAATTAAATCACTTTTCATAACTCCTGCCTGTTTCTGAACACAGATCCTGAGTTTGTGAGTTCTGCGTTTATTCAAGAGGATGAAGAGAACAATCCTACTGGTGAAGATGACAAAATTTACTTCTTCTTTACTGAGGTGGCTAAAGAATATGACCTGTACACCAAGGTCAAAGTGCCAAGAGTAGCCAGAGTCTGCAAGGTAGGAATGAAATCTACTCGGTTTTCTTGTGTAGTTCTTTTAGGTTTTTACTTTTGATATCTCAGAGGTATTCTGGTTCAGACTTGAAATGCTATGTAATTGTTCTGTTCTACTTCAATGTTCTATTTCTTCAATCATGAACCTCCTCTATTCCACAAGTGTCAAACTCAGTTCCTGGAGGGCTACAGCTCTGCACAGTTTAGCTTTAACCCTAATTAAACACAGCTGATCAATCAAATGAGTCCTTCAGGCTTGTTTGAAACCAACAGATAAGTGTGTTGAAGCAAGGCTGAAACTAATTTGTGCAGGGCTGCAGCCCTCCCCGAACTGAGTTTGACACCCCTGCTCTGTTCTTTGCCCTTTCAAAAATTTCAAAAACTCTTTCATCACCCACTTAGATATTTATCTGATCTGTTTCCTAGTCTGATGTAGGTGGTATGAAGACTCTGCAGAGACGATGGACGACATTTCTGAAGGCACAGCTGGTGTGTGAAGATCGAGCAAGTGGACAGCGATTTAACATTCTGACTGATGTATTTACTGTACAGCACCAACCTGGAGACCCGAGCAGCACACACTTCTATGGCATATTCACCTCACAGTGGTACATGCGTTAACTCTGACCTTCTGAGCTGATCTGGTTTCTAATTCATTTCAGTTAACTTGCTCCATGATTGATTTCTTTTTATAGTGTGTTTTATGTTATTTGAATGTGTTATGTGTAGGGAAAGAGAGGAGCTGTCAGCCGTGTGTGTGTATAGTCTAGAGGAGATCACTAAGGTGATGAACGGACCCTTCAAAGAGCTTAAAAAAAGCTGCGAGAACTGGATTAACCCAGAGCCCATACCAACACCACGACCAGGACAGGTAGACCCCTCATTACCATATCATTTATTAATGTACAATATATTTAGTAGTACATTATACTCTGCAGTTTTTTTGACATTGTAGGTTACATACACTCACTGGCCATTTTATTAGGTAAACCTTACTAGTGGCGGGTTGGACCCGCTTTTGCCTTCAGAACTACCTAAATCCTTCGTGGCATAGATTCAACAATGTACTGTAAATGTTCCTCAGAGATTTTGGTCCATACTGACATGATAGCATCACACAGTTGCTGCAGATTTGTTAGCTGCATATCTATGATGCAAATTTCCCATTCTTCTTCTTCTTCTTCTGGAGAATAAATTGCGATTTTGAGGGTCTAAACATGCCCGAAAACTCACAAAACTTTGCACACGCACACGGAAGTGGGCATGGCAAAATGACTCAACAGCGTCACCTATGCATTTTTGACAGACTGGCCCCCGAACTATGATACACGCATGAAAATTGGCACACACGTCAAACATGCAAATTCCTACAAAAAAAGTCTCTTGGAGCGAAATCTTAAACCCAACAGAAAGTCAGAAATTTTTAACTTCCTGTGCCGAAAAATTTCCAGGCGTTGTATTTTAACAAACTCCTCCTAGGGATTTTATCCGATCAACACCAAAATTGGGTTTTATCATCTAAAGGCCTTGGTGATGTTAAATTGCGAAGATCTAGAGTTGCGAAAATCTAGAGTTCGCCATGGAACAGGAAGTTGTTATAACTCAGGCATTATCCGATCTGTCTCAAAATTCACACGTTTGATAGGAGTCCTGACCTGAACACGTTTACATGCTAATATAAAGTTACAGTTATAGCACCACCTACTGGCAACCGGAAATTACATGTTTTACAGTGTAACAAATTCATTTACTTAGCATTTTTATATTGTAGTATGTTAAATGTTTTGTTGAGTAATGATTTTTGATAAAAATTGCAGAAGGATTGAATTATTGTATTCTGTATTGCTTTGTAGTGATTGGCAGTTGATATTACATTGTTTAGCCATTAGATGGTGACAGATTGTATTATAATGAATCTTAATGAGAATCTTAAACCAGGCTTGTCAAACTCCGTTCCTGGAAGGCCACAGCCCTGCAGAGTTTACTGCTTCAACAAATTAACTGTAGGCTTCAAACAAGCTTGAATGACTCACTTAGTTTGATCACTTGTATTTTACGGTTAAAACTAAACTGAGCAGGGCTGTGTCCCTTCAGGACAGAGTTTGACACCTGTGTTTTAATTTAAACTTTGGCTAAACAAATATGGAAATTAAGGTCAATCACACTCTAAGTTGATCTCTCTCTTTTTGTATATTGCATTACATTTTTATATTATATAGCAGAATTCTCCAAGCCTACAGCTCTGCACATTTTTTAATATTTATCTTTTCAATTCAGATGTTTGTCCTAATTCAACCATAAGTGGATTCCACTGGATATTTTGACATGTTTTCACTTTGAAGGGAGCATAAACAGCGCATCTGGAAAGTATAAATAGCTTTTTTTATGTCACAGCCTTATTCCAAAATGGAATAAATTCATTTATTTCCTTAAGATACTACACACAATACCCCATAATGACAATGTGAAAAAATTGTTGCAAATTTATTACAAATAAAAAACCTGAAAAATCACATGTACATAAGTATTCACAGCCTTTGCCGTGAATCTCTAAATTGAGCTCAGGGACATTCTGTTTGCACTGATCATTTTTGAACAGTGCATGTCAAAGCACAAACCAAGCATGAGGACAAAGGAATTGTCTGTAGACCTCCGGGATAGGATTGTCTCGAGGTACAAGGCTGGGGAAGGTTACAGAAACATTTCTGCTGCTCTGAAAGTTCCAATGAGCACAGTGGCCTCTATCATCCATAAGTGGAAGATGTTTGGAACCACAAGGACACTTCCTAGAGCAGGGCAGCCAATTAAGCTAAGTGATCGGAGGAGAAGGGCCTTAGTCAGGGAGGTGATCAATAACCCAATGGTGACTCTGTCTGAGCTCCAGCGTCTGAACTCCAGGCACCACTCATCACCAGGCTAATACCATCCCTAGAGTGTGAAACATGGTGGTGGCAGCATCATGCTGTGGGGATGTTTTTCAGCAGCAGGAACTGGAAGAATTTTCAGGAAAGAGGGAAAGATGAATGCAGCAATGTACAGAGACATCCTGAATGAAAACCTGCTTCAGAGTGCTCTTGACCTCAGACTGGGCCGGTTCATCTTCCACCAAGACAATGACTCAAAGCACACCGCCAAAATATCAATGGAGTGGCTTCACAACAACTCAATGTCTTTGAGTGGCCCAGCCAGAGCCCAAATTTAAATCCTATTGAACATCTCTGGAGAGATCTTGAAATGTCTGTACACCGTCACTTTCTATCCAACCTGATAGAGCTTGAAAGGTACTGCAAAATGGGCAAAAATTCCCAAAGACGTGTGCCAAGCTTGTGGCATCATATTCAAAAAGATTTGAGGCTGCCAAAGGTGCATCAACAAAGTATGGAGCGAAGGCTGTGAATACTTATGTACATGTGATTTTTCAGGTTTTTTATTTTTAATAAATTTGCAAAAATTTAAAAAACTATTTTTTCACATTGTTATTATGGGGTATTGTGTGTAGCATGTTGAGAAAATAAATTAATTTAATCCATTTTGGAATAAGGCTGTAACATTAAAAAAAAGTGAAGCGCTATGAATACTTTCCGGATACACTGTATGTTTTTTCAAATGGCATTTTTAGTCTATAATATTTACGTAGATATATTATGTCACACTTTACTCTTCTCCAGTAAGAAGATGCCGAGAGCAGGGCCATTGGGCAGATCCCTGAATGATCCCTAAAAGGTTTTAAAGTGAAATAAAGTTTTCTTGTGCTCAGGTAGAGGGCAGTGAAGGAGAACAGAGTATGGAGCAATGTACACTGTGTAAGGACCTGTTAAAAAAGCAGTTTGCTGCAGTAGGAGAAGACAGTGTGGACCTTTTTTCTTAGATCATAAATTCAGCCTCAGATGATGAAGATGAATTGTGGGTTTTGAAGGTTCGAGACTGCATGCTTTTTGGTAGTGGGGGAGTTGGCTCATAGCCGGAACCGTACCCCAGAATGCGCTTTGACCATGTGGGCATACCAACAACTAAGGGGCCAGCTAAGGTAAAGGGGGCCTTGGAGGAAATTTCTAAGGTTCACCAAGAGAAAGTGCAATGCATCTTCGGGTTAGGGAGCATGTCACAGCAAGTGTTTTAACATCAAACTTCTTCTTTTTTTTTGACTGACTACTGTTACCAGCATTCGGTTGGAAAAATAGAGCAGGCTATACTCTGAGATTGCAGAATCTCACAAATGTGTTAGGTGTCATCCAGCCTGCAGCTCTACAGATGTTTAGATATTTCACTGCTCAGAGGATTTTATGCTTTGAGTGCAGTCCACGTACACAAGCAGTGGGCTTAAGACACCACATGACACTGATTGGGCAAAATCGGGGGACTTCTCAGTGAGAAGTACACCACTCAATAAGTAGACTTCTCCTTAAGGCGTAGGCCTGCCTCATGTTAACCAAAGATGCTGATAGGTCACCTAAGTCTGCCGTGTTGTATCTATGGACTACATGTAGAGGTACCAGATTGTGCCCCTTCCCTGAGAGAGAAGGTCCTTCCTCAGGGGAATCTGCCAAGGAGTGGCTATCACGAGGAGACTTGAGTTCTGTGGAAACAATAGGGTGCAACTAGCAAGACCTGCTTCTCATCCTCCCTGACCTTGCACAGTGTCTGTGCAGAAAGGCCCACTATTTGCACATGCCCCGGGGGCCAGCTGTAACCATTGCATCCGTGCCGAGGTGGGCCTTGGTGAGGGAATAAAACCAATGGCAATGGGTTGTCTCAACTGAGACAAACCGGCAGCCTTAGCCTTGCTGAAATGCTCCCCCTTTAGTTAAACCGCACCAGGGTGGAGCCCCAATTCTTCTAGGACGGTAAGCTGCTGTGAGAGCAAGTCTTCTGCACAGTTGAGCTCACCCAGAATGTGAATGGTCCACATTGATTTGAGCTGCATGTGACTCCATAGGGGCAGATGAAGAGCAATCTTAGACATGCGGTGGTAGCACACACCACCCTAGTGATTAATGTATGCTACCAACGCCATGCTATCCATCCTCTCCAGCATGTGCTTTCAAGCCGGCGCTGGTCAAAATTGATGGAGGGAGAGAAACACTACCAACAGCTCCAGGCAGTTGAGATGCCAATGAGACTGGCGTCCAGTCCACGGACCAAAACTACATGCTTGTTGTACACAGCGCCCCAGCCTGTGAAGGAGGCATCCTTCATTAGAAAGGCATGCCATGGACACTTGCCTCATGGGTGATGGTCACTTGCTGTGTGCTGAGTTTAATTTACCCTAATTCAACTGTAATTCAAGTCTTATTTATACAGCACAAAATCATAAGCACTAATTCATAGCACTGTTAATGGCCAACATTTTTACTATTATATACATATGTGTATGTGTGTATATAGGTAGATATAAGTAGGTAACAAACATATAATACTGAAAGAAAAACATATCATCTAACCCATTTAAAAACTTTTTTAAATGATCTTTTAGTAAGATGGCCAATATTTGTGTGGGTACCACACTGTCATGTCTTTAAATTGTGCTAAATTTTAAATGTTTGCTAAAAAGATCCCAAGCGCCTCATGACAAATATTAATTGGCTTTGCAAAGTCACTAATCTGTAACTACACACGATGTTCATAATATTAGCAAAAAGTTGTCTTTTCATATGGTTATATTTTTACAGTTTTAGTACATTTAAAATTCGTACAAGGTAGCTGCAGTGCTGTACTCTTACCAGGCACAATTCAGATTTTCATCAAGCATCTCTGACTGATCCGGGAGCATGTTTTCCACCATAACAGAGCCAATTTTCAGTGTTATCTGGTTTATCTCATCTCATAAACAAAACTAAACCAGGCACAAAAAACAGCAATGGGAAACTTGTGGCTGGCTGGACTGATTATAAATTACAATACTGAAGCTACCAAAAACAACAACACTATTAAAAAACCATGCCTGCCAGATAACTGCCTATTGTGATGTCACCAGCATGGTTAAAAAATGGTTTCCAGACACTTTTTCTTCCCAATGTGTGCCCTTGCAATTTAATATGGTATTTTATGGTATTATGTGGTATGTTTTTTTATTTTTTTTTTAACTTGAAATATATAAAATATGCATGAGTGTAAAATAAGTGAATGATAAATAAGATGTGAAATTGGTGGGGCACAAGGACCGGTTTTAAGAAACACTGCTGTATGCTGTAGTGTTCTAGTGTTTGCTTCGCTTTGGCTTTTATGGAATTGATGCTGGTGAATACCTAGAACTTTGTGGATTGATGTTCAATTCAATTCAATTCAATTCAATTCACCTTTATTTGTATAGCGCTTATACAATGTAGATTGTGTCAAAGCAGCTTCACATAAAAGGTCACAGTAAATAGGAACAGTGTAGTTCAGTTAGTAGTGTTCAAGTTCAGTTCAGTTCAGCGTGGTTTAATAATCACTAGTGAGAGTCCAAATATTGAAGGGCAAATCCAACGATGCGCAGCTCTACAGATCCCGAACCATACAAGCCAGTGGCGACAGCGGAGAGGGAAAAAAAAACTTCACTAATGGCGGAAGTGAAGAAAAAAAACTTTGAGAGAAACCAGGCTCAGTTGGGCACGATCATTTTAATTTCTCCGCTGGCCAAACGTCTTGTGCAGAGCTGCAGTCTCAGTGGCGGAGGCTGGAAGCTGGCCTCAGCGAAGACTCGTCTGTCTCTGGAGCGTCACAGGAATCAGTCTCATGTTCACCACTCTTCCATGACCATCACAGTAGCTGCTCAGGATTCGGTCTGGTCCAGGATATGGAAACCTTGGGATCATCTTGTCGTTGGTCTTGGATCGAATCAGTGACTCTGCATAGTCTTAGGGCCTCGGGAAGAGTATCCCCAGGTGGAAATGGAGAATAAAGAAAATAATTGTAATAATAATTGCTGATGTTCACAGTGTATATCAACAAGATGCATAACCTGTGTGGAAGCCCCCTAAGTGGTGCACTAAGTGTATGCTTTACTGAACAGGTAGGTCTTTAATCTAGTTTTGAATTGGGAGAGTGTGTCTGAGCCTCGGACGTTATCAGGAAGGCTATTCCAGAGTTTAGGAGCTATAAATGAGAAGGCTCGACCTCCTTTAGTAGACTTTGCTATTCTAGGTACTACCAGAAGCCCTAAGTTTTGAGACCTTAAAGAGCAAGTTGGATTGTAGCGAGACAGAAGATTGGTTAGATAAACAGGAGCTAGATTATTTAAAGCTTTATATGTAAGAAGCAATATTTTAAATTCAATACGAAACTTAACAGGCAGCCAGTGTAAGGAGGATAAAATTGGGGTGATGTGATCAAATTTTCTAGACCTGGTAAGAACTCTGGCAGCTGCATTTTGTACTAATTGAAGTTTGTTAATGGAGGATGCTGGGCAGCCAGCAAACAGAGCATTACAGTAGTCCAGCCTAGAAGTCATAAAAGCATGGACTAGCTTTTCTGCATCTGAGATCGATAGCATACTTCGTAACTTAGCGATATTTCTCAGATGAAAGAAAGCAGTTTTTGTGACATGGGATATATGATTTTTAAAAGTTAAATTGCTGTCTAATATGACACCGAGATCTTTTATAGTAGAGCTAACGCTAACTTTGTATCCCTCTAATTGTAGGTCGAGTTGTGGGATCTGCTGTGTACAGGATTTAGGCCCAATAAGTAATAATTCTGTTTTGTCTGAGTTTAAGAGAAGGTAATTGTTGGTCATCCAGTCTTTAACATCTTTAATACACTCAGTTAGCTTGGACAGTTTAGACGTCTCGTCAGGTTTAGTTGAAATATATAATTGAGTATCATCTGCATAGCAGTGAAAGCTGATCCCATGTCTTCTAATAATGTCTCCCAGGGGTAGCATGTATATTGTAAACAGCAAAGGGCCTAAAACTGATCCTTGAGGCACCCCGTATTTTACTGGACTGATTTTTGAAGGCTGTCCATTAATATTCACAAACGGGTAACGGTCAGATAAGTATGACTTAAACCATTGTAGGGCCTGTCCCTGGACACCTGTAGACTTTAAGCGATTAATAAGGATACCATGGTCAATGGTGTCAAATGCCGCACTAAGATCGAGTAGAACTAATAGCGAGATGCACCCTTGGTCAGCAGCTAAGAGTAAATCGTTGGTTATTTTCACTAATGCAGTTTCTGTACTGTGATGAGCTCTGATGTCATTTTAACCCCTTCTGCATTATATCTTAATCTGTGAGCAATCACAGGACGATATAATACTCACACGAGGCATGGACATAATTTAATTTATAGTTTTAAAGTGATGTTTTTTAATTAGCAGTAATGCAATACATGGGGTCAATTTCAGATGTGAATCAGTGGTGGAAAAAGGTTTTTGAGACACTCCATGGTTGTTTTTATTCTTCATAGAATTGCCATATTTAGGGAACATGTCCACCAAAGCCAAAGTATTTTTTTCAGTTGTTTGAAATGATAGCACCATGTTTTATTTTTAATATTTTTTTATACAATGACAGCAACGTGACAAGGCACTAAGTGTCTGTTTCAGATGAAGTATTGATCGCTTGGTATTTTTTTAATGCTCTGAGGCTTGGAGAATGACATAAGCATGCTGAGTTTTTTTTTGGAAGACAGCTGGTTATATATCAGAACTGCTGTGATTGTGTGATGCACTCGGCCTAGATCACATCAGTTGTGATATACGTTCATATCGCAGTGCTATACACATTATTTTTACATGGCGATGTACGTATGATACAATATTAAATGATACAACAAACAGCAAGATGGATGCTATATTCCATCTCTTGCCAATTTGTAACTTTTTGATTTAGTTGCTAATTCATATGAATTTGTACAATCTCATTTGTACAGTTAAGTACAATTTGCTTATCCCCCAATGACAGTTGGGTTTAGGGGTGGGGTTGGGTGCCACGCCTTGATTTCCACATGACTGAACGAATTAACCACTAAACTGACAAAACAAAATAGTTAAGTTTCCTCATGAGATCAGGCTGTATATTCTATATAGAAGTATACATCATACAACATACATTGTACAGTGCATACAGTACAACATCATTCTGCTATATAAATTACAACATTGTAAAGAAAAGTGCTGGCTTATACTGTATTTTATCATTTTATACTGTACCACATCCTGCATGTACTGTATTGTAAGAATACATATACATATAGTACAATGAATCAAAACTATGTAGTGCTTTACTAAACTACAAAAAATGTATGCAGTCTTATGGCTGGAGTGCACTACACATTTTTTTCCCCAGCTTTTTACAGATTTAGAGCAACTGAAAGTTTTGCAAATTCAAGTAGTGTAGGATGACAAATATGGTAATGGAAGGCGCACCTAACTACAACAAAGTAACTACCTAACATTTAAGGCCAACATTTCTTATGACATACTGTACATAGCAGTGTACAAGAGCGCTTCCAAATCTGTTCAGGTTTGTAGTGTGTTCTAGTCTTTACATGCTTCTAATGAACTGATGCTGCCTGCATATAATATAAAATAACAGCATATCTGTTATATTTCTAAAGAAGCCCATTAACTTTGGAGTTGCTAGTATTGTGTGGAACTCATTGTTTTTGACTTTAAACCTGATGTTATATGTCCTGTCTGCTTTGGTCATTCTCAGTGTTTGAATAGTGATCAGAGGGAGCTGGGATTTGAGTCTTCACTGAAGCTGCCAGATAAAGTACTTACTTTCATGCGTGATCACCCTCTTATGGAGAACAGTGTGGTAGCAGCACCTTTGATGATCAGATATGGCATCACATATACTAAACTCGCTGTTACCTTAACACTAGCATTCAGTGGCCAGAAGCAACACATCGCCACTGTTTTGCACCTTGGAACAGGTACGAGAGATTAAACAGGAAAAATAGCTGCTTGAATTCATAAAAGTGTGGATGTAATTTAATAATGTGTAATTCATATAAATGTATATTTAAAGTTTGTGTGTGTGTGTGTCTCATTTACAGATCATGGAGAGCTACACAAAGTCGCTGTAGTTGGTTCAAATGCAACTCTTATTGAAGAAATAACCCTGTTCTCTGCTCAGGAACCTGTGAATAATATATTGCTATACAAAGTAATCACTGACATTATTTAAATAGTTTTCTTGTTTATATTTGGGATATCAAACAATACTGTATCATCTCTCCTTCCTAAATCGTAAAATAACAACTAGTGAATGCATGTGAATTGTCCTCACTCTTTGTTGTAGGGTGAGGCTGTTGTGGGCTCTCCTCACTCTCTACTGAAGTTACCTATCTTGGGTTGCTCCCTGTACTCTTCTTGTGAGGTGTGTGCACGTGCCAGGGGCCTTGGCTGCATTTGGAGGCATAATAAGCCAGCTTGTGCTATGGCAAAGTATTTCAGACATAAACACTCACTCACATAAGCACGTCTTCTTTTGTTAATCTTTTTCACACAGATTCATTTATGTTTTAGGCCTGGTGAAGTGGTGGAAGCAGAAGATTTGGTCAGGCAATGCAACAAACGTGAAGGTAAGACTGTGCTGCCTAAAATCTACTTAACACATGCTGTCAAGTATTACAGCGACAAACCTTGTGTTCTACTCTATGTCTTTAGGTGTCTGCTCTCCACCCGTAATTGAAATACGTGTTGAAGAGGGTCTGCGAGTTCTCCTTTCCTGTGTGCAATTGTCACCTCGTCCCTGTCACTGGGATCATCCACCTGGTAGTCACACCCGCCAGCACAATTATGATCTGGAGGTGCAGATTACAAACGAGAGTCTGGGCATCTATGTGTGCCTATGTGATGAAGTGGGCAGAGATCAGCCACCCTGTCGCAAAGCTGTGTATCAGCTGACACTTGACAACCCCAGCATGCAGGGTAATATAGCCAGTGTGGGGGGCCGACATTTTATGGCCTCGCACATATTTCTTTTTGTTATAGGTTTTACCTTGGGCGGCATCCTTTTGTTTCTAATTTACAAACGGCAAGGCGGCATGATAGAAGGTGGACACTCATCATCCACATTGGAAAAGGGGCGGGACCTTCTTCACTCTACAGACACCCCTCAGTCTCCAAGCAGCGCTAGTCTACTGTCTGAGGCTGCTCCATTAACAGAGAAGAGGAACGGGACACTGAATGGCCACGGACACAGTATGCACCCAGCTGGTCACAATGGCAGGCACATTTATACCAATTCCAGTGGGCTAAAACTGCAGGAATCAGCTGTGGCTGAGGGAATCAACCTGGCAGAAGAGCTGGATGGTAGGGAAAGAGCAGGGCCAGATGGAGAGGAGGAAGGACAGGGGGAGGGGCTTAGTGAGATGGAGGAGGAGTTTTCTAAAATGCCTTGTCTACAAGGAGCACCGCTTGCACAATGTGAAGAAAGCTCTATCTGAAGAGACGCAGGGCTGGAGGAGAAGACAATCACAGGAACTGATACCAATACAGATATGTAGGTGCAGTCATGCAAAGAAGGCTAAACTTTGTTTGCTGAAGGCCCTTCTACTGCTCCTTTTCATCACCATCCAGTTCATTTATTCCTGTGTACATAACATGCTGTGTAGATGTTTGTCTTTTCTGTATGTGTTTGGTCAGACGGAGGAGCAGAATCATTAATATCTTGTAACATTTTTGTGCTCCAAGCAATTAACACACGTGAACATTCAGTCTGTGCATCCATCTGTGTGTAGTTTAGTGTTTAAGCCTATTTTCTTCTTTTAGTCAAAACACAAAAGGGGGAATCAACAGGCAAGAGAAGCTAAAAAATCATGAAGAATCTTGTTGATCCTGGCCTGATGTGCTTGCTTTGTGATTTGTTGCCAAAAAGGGTTCCTCTGCGATGAATGAATGATGGAAGCCTGATTTTCACTTTAGAGATAAAGTGGTCTGAGTACTTTTAATGAAGGTACTGTGGCCAAGTAACTGGCAGGGAAAAGGGCATAAAGGTGTCCTCAACTCTCTGGGCCCCTTGGTGTTGGACCTTTAAAGAGTATGCCCAGATAAATCAAGCTTCAGTCCTGACCTATTATGCCCAAGACTGAATGGGTAGAGAAAATGACCTTTTCAGTTTCTGTTTGTTCGAGAGAGAATGAGATGTACCAAGTTTTGTTCATAATTATCTGCACAGACAAAACACCACAAGATGACCAATGTCTTCTTGTTATTATTTACCATACATTCTTGTTGAAACTACAAGGTAGCTGTCAAAAGTCAAGAATGAAGTACATTTTTGATTGATTTAACTTTTCCTGCCTAGTTTGAAGGTATATTTATCCCAAATATAGTGCATGAGACAAAGTAGCCATGATTAAGGAGTTACAGATTTGTAATAAAGTGATGATGGTCTACGGCGTAATGTAAAGCACTCCTAGAAAAAGAGTGTTTATGTAGCCATAATAATGTCTGATGGAGCTTGTAAATATATGTGATTATAAAACTAAATGGAAGAAGGATCCAATTTAAACATGGTTTTATTCCATCTTTTCACTACAGGTGGCAGAAGGGATTCTCCCTAAGTGTCATTTCCTGCCATTTTCCATTTGAATAACTTGTTTCGACATGTGTTCTCCAATTATTTATATTTATTTTGTTGTTGTTTGTTTGTTTTGTTGCAAAAAAAACTATATTTGTAATATTATTCCATGCAAAGTTATGGTTTCTGCAATTATTTACAAATAACAAAAAAGGTACATACAATCCCATAAAATTCTTACTTCAAAAATTCTGAGGGGTATTGCACTAAAGTTGAATCAGGAAAGCAATGATAACAGACTTGACGTGCTTCAATCCACTCCTTCTGGCTTAGTCCGTTGTATGTTTTCTGATCCAGCATGAGAATGAGCTGCTATGTCAAGCCCGATGTAGATAGCCAGGATAAGTGCACATTTGTGGCTTTCTTCAGCATACCATGAGTGACAATGATGTGAATCAGGTAATGAGTTAAAAATGCCACTCTTTCTCCCCAATCTAGTAACTTCGACTGATTTGTGAACTCCCTGTACTTTCATGCAGAGATTTAATGAAAACGTATGAGGAGGCGTATTAAAAAAGAATACATTTTGCCTTAAATGTGACCAGTGGACATTCATGCTACTCAGCACATTTTTAGGAAAATTTCTCCAAACAACCAATATTGCACAACTGTGTAATCTGTATGTTTTATTTTATCTAGCTTATTGAATCTATGTGATCATTTATATATCGCTTTTATATATCGCTTTCATTTCATTTTTTTTTCTTTCTAGCAAATATATGTATATACATGTATGTATGTTTATACAGTGCTCAGCATAAATGAGTACACTTCTTTTGAAAATGAATATTAGTATTACTTTTTCAGTGAATATAGACGTTATATTTTGGTGTATTTAAACAAAAGAGTTTCATTATACAGTTATATTCATTAAAAAAAGAGTTTAGTTACCAAACATATTTAGGAATGGAAAGAAGATTTTTAAAAAATTGAATTCGAATGAGTTATTGCAAAAGAGATGTTTCTCTTGATTGTTCCTGTTTATTGGGATTTAATGAATATTTTCCCCTAACATACTAACTTTGTACTAATTTTTGGACTGATCTTAAGTTTTTTTTTTTTTTGTCTTTGGTACTGACTAATTTAATGTATATACACACACATGTATTATTTTAAAGCTTCTATAGAAAATATACATGTAAAAGAGATATCTGTAAGGGGTGTACTCATTTATGCTGAGCACTGTACATACATATTTTTTTTCTGTAATCTATTCAAATCTGAAACACCCTAGATATGAACTTTTACAATTATTGCTAATACAATTAAACATACATATTTTGAATTCTAATAGTTGGAAAACATATGTAAATGGCCAAGTTGTAAAACACATTAATATCTAGCATTGACAACGAAACTAAGAAATTAATCCCTAGGCTTAATCCTAGCTCTAGAGCAGGCTATCTGCAAAGAATAAATCTCTGTAGTAACTTAAATTTTTATGCGACCGAATCAAGCCAGGATAGTTTAAAAATCCCAGCTTAATCCCTATTCTTGCTTTTGTGCAATACCTCTCTGTGGTTATCAATTTTATGGCTAAAGATCAAAACAAAGCTTCACTATCTCAAAATACTATAATTGTAACAATGTTTTTATGTTAATATTCTTAAAAAAACCGGGGATCTGTTAGTGTTCCATTCAATTTGTTGTTTATTATGAATAAAGTAATATGTTAATGTATGTACAGATATGTTGTATTCTAAGTTTCTATTTTTATAATTTATATTTTATGAAGATAAAGGTATGTTTGTTTTTAAAAAAATTATTGAAGGTGTCTGTACTTGAATGACTGTATGTTTGAATGCCTTGTAATGATCTTTGGAATAAAAAAAAAGAAAACTACCTCTCAAAACAGTGTTCTATTCTCTCTTCTCTCTCTCTCCCTCTCTCTTTCTATCTCTCTCTCTCTCTCTCTCTCTCTCTCTATATATATATATACACTCACACACTCACAAACGGTCAAAGGTTTGGGGTCAGTGCAATTTTTAAATGTTTTAAAATAAACCTATCCTGCTCACCAATGCTGCATTTATTTCATCACAAATACAGTACAAATTGTGAAATGTTATTGCACTCTTAAATAACTGTTCAAAAGTAGCTTATAATTTAATTAAATCATTTATTCCAGTGATTCCAGTGAGTCACATGATCCTTCAGTCATCAATCTAATATTAATTTTTTTTTTATTATTAGTATTATTAATAGTATTAGTAATAAAAGCAACAACGACTGCAGTAATAATTTCAGTTGAAACTACATACAGTAAGAAAGCAGTTATTTAAAATTGTAATAAATATTTTTTTAAAAATTACATTTAATAAATGCGGAAATTGAGGAAACTCCAACTTTACCCCAAACTTTTGACCGGTAGTGTGTGTGTGTGTGTGTGTGTGTGTGTGTCTTTTCCCTATGTAAAATAATAAAATAAAATAGAATCAATTTGAAATAAACATAATAATATGAAAGAAGGCAGTAAAATATGCATTATGATTAATTTATGCTTTTGGTATTTAAATATGACATATATTGAGCTGCTTCATGAATCAATCTCAAACAGGCATTCCCAATCTTCCAAAAAAATATATATATAAAATCAAAGCAAATATAAATCAATCATTAAAAAAAATGCAATCATGGCTTTCCCTCTCCTAATTTTAACAATTTTCTAACTACTCACAACAGAATCCATGTCTCTTTGCAGTCCCAGGCTCCAAAATGCTTCACGGGTGTGACATGTGGGCCCATCTTTTATAATTATTTCCATCTCGTATAGAACATGGCTGAGGTGGAAATAATAATTATTACTATTCGTTGCAAAACTTATTTTAACAGTGTGCATTTTCTACTGCAATTTCTGTATATTCTTGCTTTCTGATGGGTTACATTTCATTATTATTATTTTCTAATAAAAAATATAAAATCTAGCTTACCAATTTGTCCTGGATGGTATTTAACTTTTCCCAGGGCTTACACCATGCTGAGAAGTTAAGGAGTGCTAAAGGCCTTGATGCAGTGAGGGACAATGCAGCGAGGGATGATGGCCTGGGAGCAGCAAGAGACGATGCAGCGAGGGATGATGGCCTGAGTGCAGCGAGAGGCGATGCAGTGAGGGATGATGGCCTGAATGCAGCGATAGACGATGCAGTGAGGGATGATGGCCTGAGTGCAGCGAGTGATGATGCTGTGAGGGATGATGGCCTGAGTGCAGCGTGAGACGATGCAGTGAGGGATGATGGCCTGGGTGCAGCGAGAGACTGCAGTGAGGGATGATGGCCTGGGTGCAGCAAGAGACGATACAGTGAGGAATGATGGCCTGGTTTCAGCAAGAGACGATGCAGTGAGGGATGATGGCCTGGGTGCAGCGAGAGACTATGCAGTGAGGGATGATGGCCTGGGTGCAGCGAGAGACGATGTAGTGAGGAATGATGACCTGAGTGCAGCGAGAGACGATGCAGTGAGGGATGATGCAGTGAGGAATGATGGTGTGGGTGAAGCGAGAGATGATGCAGTGAGGGATGATGGCCTGGGTTCAGCGAGAGACTATGCAGTGAGGGATGATGCAGTGAGGAATGATGGCGTGGGTGCAGCGAGAGATGATACAGTGAGGGATGATGGCCTGGGTGCAGCAAGACACAATGCAGTGAGGGATCATTGCCTGGGTGCAGCGAGAGACGATGCAGAGAGGGATGATTGCCTGGGTGCAGTGAGAGACGATGCAGAGAGGGATGATGGTCTGGGTGCAGCGAGAGACGATGCAGTGAGGGATGATGGCCTGGGTGCTGTGAGGGACGATGCAGCGAGGCATGAGGGCCTGGGTGCTGTGAGGAACGATGTAGCAAGAGACAATGATTTAGGTATCTAGGGAGCTGCACTGGGAATGCCAAAAAATGCTTTCTTGGGCACTGGCTCTGCTAAAACTAAAACAGAAAATTAATATAAGTGATACCATTTACATATATCAGTGCATGTTCAAAATCGCAAACTCATAAAATTTAAGTTCTCCTCAGCACTGATCTGTCTTCCATTAAAAAAAAAAGCAATAAAAAAAAGCAATAACTTGACAAGACAAACCCAGAATGATTCCCCATTACTCACTGGTTGCTTCATCATTGTCCATTGGAACAGTGAATGCCTTCTCAGATGACAGCGCGTTTACTAAAAATTAAACCATTCATTCAAATTGAACAATAAATGGTCTGCGTTAAGTATTGAATTTAATACATAAAAGATAAATAAATAAAACAAATACCCAACACTGCCTGGTTGTGCCTGTTCATTGTGACATCATTTTCAAAAGCCCTTTTTATGTTACCTAGTCATTGTTCATTTCTGTGCATGTTATGATGATGTATAATATTCCTCATAAGAAACAGATGGGTCGAAGGTAAAGCCATGATTAAAAAGTAATTGTTTTCTTCATTGTGGAAAATAGCTGTTCTGCAACTTGACTGTTCACTTTTCCAGCACGTTGTGGGACCAGGTCAAATATCCACAAAACATCATGGGAATCTTTTGTATTGTTCTCATGGAACTGGTCATACAGAGCATAATGTTCAGCTGAACCAATTATCGGATGGCCTTCAGTGTCTGAGATACTTTTTTTTTTTTTTTTACAATTTAGCCAAGGTAGTTAGACCTTCAGTTTCCCATCTTTGGCTTTGACAATGTTATCTGGACTTGGGGCTCTTAACCGTCCTTCAAATGGCTTCAAAGGCAAACCTTCCGGTTCTCTACGGTTCATGTGGGTTGCTAACCCATGTGCAAAGTCATATGGGATGACGTTTGGCATGTGTTTCCCGGAAAGTAACATGTCTGCAAAGTCATGTAAGCTTTCTGCACTAATGTTCCATTTTATGTTGTGCACAAAATCACAACCCAACCACCTCAGATAGGAAAACATCAACCAACTAAAAATATTTTCATCCTCACAGATGTATATTAAATAAAACACATTTCAAATAATCAAAAACTACCAGCTGTGGAAGCTATTCCACCCAGTGGCAAAAGTTTCACAATAAAAGTAACATATACAAAACAAATTACCTTACCTGAAGCATCCTAGATCTTTTGAAAAACCTTGTCGTAAGTCTGTCTTAACTTCATTTCACAGGACAAACTCTGAAGGAGGTCAACTCGTGATTGTGAAGAATCTACCCACACTCCTTACATAATTTTCGAACCACCTGAATCTATAAAATAAAATAAATAACATATTTGAGGAGGCATGTTTTCGATTAAAATAGTGACTCTTAAAAAAGAAAATGTAACACATACCTTTTGCCTGTACAGTTCCTCTCTGAGGCGATCTTCTGTTATCCTATCCATGGGGCCCAAAATTGCAAACTTGGTGGGATAGTAAATGGATTGTTTTGTCCTTTGGAAAATCACATCAAAAAGAAATACCTGTTAAAACCGCTTAAGATTTACATGATTTGGACCTAAAATTATGTTACTTTATTTGCCTGAAAAATTTGCAGGAATTGTTTTTCCATAGGAGTAAATAAATAAATTTGCTTTGCTTGGCTTGTTTACTTGTTAGAAATCCTCTATCAATCCCCTCCAGTGAAAGTGCCTCCCAAAAACTGTGCATGTCAACTTCTCCTTGGAAGTCCTATGGAGGCAGTGCAAGGTCACTTACTAAAGAAATATTGTAGAAACATAACACAAACATCAAATCTGTGCAAAAATTAAAATCAAACTCTGGCTGAAATTTTATATCAGGTGTTAACTTCACTCTTTTTAATGAAAGTATCCTTACCTGACAAATGGAAGGCCCCCTTCTTCTGGAGGTCCATGATTACAATTGGTGGATTGTCTAGACAGTTTACACAAGACAACTGATAATTATGTTCTGTAAGAGCTTTAAAGTGAAGATATCCTTGCAGAACAGTATCAGCTGAGGGAAACTGTACCCCTGTAGTCGTTTCCAAAAACTCCACCACTCTGCTGACAGCTGTATGGACCTAAGAAAAAAACATAATAATGAAAACCCTAATACTCTGTAAATTATAGCTATAATTTCCACCAATAAAATTTCCCCCAAACTACCTGTAGCATATTTCGTATGGTTATGCATAAAGGGAGGTCAAGAAGTACTTGATCACTAAAATTGTGTGTGCCATCTTTCCAGTCCTGGTACTGAAAGTAGGTTCCACATTGATGACAAGACTTACAGCAGGTAGACACATCTAGAAATAAAAGTATTTCAAAAATTAATAAGTGAACTAACTGATTAATAATACAGAATTTATATCACAGACCTACCTTACACAATATGTGTGCTAAGAATTGGGTCACCCAGAGGTACATTGATTATTCTTTTTCCACTGATGGAAGCTGTATATCTTCAGGAAGAACAAGTGACTTTTTGTTCTTCAGAACATGGACCATGACTCTTAACTTTTATCTTTGGGTGGATATACTGTGTCACCCTGATCGGCTTCTTCCCATCTGTTGTCATCCACTGCTAACATTTGAAATTACATTTCCTCAGTGCAGCGCACTTTACTAAACAGTTCACGATTTGTCTGAAACAAGTGCCCCTCTTTTTTATTTATTTATTTATTTATTTATTTTTCTCAGTAAGTGTAATGTCACTAAGCAGAGGAGAGAAAGCGTAAGATGAACAATATGTTATTGATTTAATATGCATGCACTGATATGCCTTTAACCCACTCCTCCAGGCCAACTTCATGTTAACTTGGCACTCAGTGGATTCGGAAGAAACATGTTGATTTTCTCCCCAGTTTTGTCAACTATTTCCAATGAAAAGTAGCTAAAAGTTGCCAGATGACTTCATGCACTAATTTGCATATCTCCTGACGTCATCACATAGTATCTAACAAGCATAAGCCCATCATGTCTCTACTCTCTGAGGCGCCGTGTATTATATTATATTAAAACATTACATCCAGATGCACAATAAATAGGTTCTTATCAGCATATTACTTTGCGTGACGACGTCATTGCGTAATCACAATTCAAAACTACATCTTTAAGTAGTATACAAAATAATTAATGTTTTCTCAAATTGAGTTCTCATATTGGGTTTCCTCTGCGTGCTCCGGTTTCCCCCACAGTCCAAACACATGCGGTATAGGTGAATTGGGTAAGCTAAATTGTCCGTAGTGTACGTGTGTGTGAATGAAAGTGTATGGGTGTTTTCCAGTAATGGATTGCAGCTGGAAGGGCATGCCCTGCGCAAAACATATGCTTAATAATTTGGCGGTTGTTACGCTCCATGTGGCTCGGAGGATGAAAAGGGCTTAACATAATTATGACAACCCAATCTTTTAAGAATTCCCCTGAGACGTTAGCTATGAATCGACACAGACAACAATGTGGAAAAAAAGTGGTTCGTTTTATTACAATAAAGATAAAGGAAAATATTTAAATTACCCAAAATGTATTTACAAATGTGTACAATAAATGCAAAATGAAGTAAACAAACAAACCTGATAGAGGGAAGGAAAATAAGCGGTGCCAAATCAAAGAAAATAACAAATTAAACACCCGCTAACTAATCCCTCTCCCACCTCTAAATAACTAAAAAGAAATATGCAAATAGGAAAAAAAAAACATCTTTGGCGTCACACGCCCCATATGAATACCGGGACTAAGCCAAAAAGAAAATTAATGAATGAATAATTCATTAGTATGGTGTCAGGCCTCCTTTTGCCAACAATATACCATCAGTTAATCTCGCGAATGACAGATACAAGTCCCGCACAGTGGCCAAAGGGATTTTGAGCTGTTTTTTCTCACAGAATAGTGTTTAGATCACTACATGATGCTGCTGGAGAAAGACATTTGTGTCAAGCAAAGTGCTCAGCAATATTTTGATCTATTAACTGTGCAGGCCATGGGAGATGTTCAACTTCACTTCTATGTTCCTCAAACCTCTGTCACCAGTCTTGCTGTGTGTATTGGTGCATTATCATCCTGATACATGCCACCGCATTCAGGATACAATGTTTGAACCACTGGGTGCACATGGTCCTTCAGAATGCTTCTGTAGTCCTTGGCAATGATGCTTCATCTAGCACCAGAATTGGGTCTTGGGAATGTCAGGATATCACAGCCTAAACCATCACTAAACCCCCCATGCTTCACTCTGGGCATCAACGGTCTGGGTGGTATACTTCTTTAGGGCTTATCCACACCGTAACTCTCCCGGATGTGGGACAGTAAAGGTGGACTCATCAGAGTACAATACATGTTTCACATTGTCCACAGCCCAAGATTTTGGCTGCTGCACCATTAAAACAGGCTTTTGGCATTGGCATGAGTGGGCCAAAGTTTGGCTATAGCAGTCGGCCATGTATATTGACCCTGTGGAGCTCCCAACCAACAGTTTTGGTGGAAACAGGAGAGTTGAGGTGCACATATAATTCTGCAGTGAGTTGATCAGCTGTGGTTTTATGCTTTTTGGATACAATCGGTGTTAGCACCTGGACATCCCTTTCAGACAGCTTCCTATTGCGTCCACAGTTATTCCTGTTTGATGTGGTTCTTTTTGTTTGTTTGCTGACTTTACACTGGATACCGTGGCTCGATACATTATGAAGACTTGCTGTTTTTGTCACAGATGTGCCAGCGAGATGCACACCAACAATTTATCCTCTTTTGAACTCTGATATGCCACCATATGACATAACGTTGTGTGCATTGCAATATTTTAAGCAAAACTGTGCTATTACTCTGCTAATTAAACCCTTCACACTCTGCCTTAAGCTGTGGTCACACTAGAGTTTGAGCATGCGAAATTCTGTCATACGGCGCTGTGAAAAGGGGCGGGATTATAGAAGATGATTAGACATTTAAAAAAAGCAAGCGATTCTGTCCAGAGAAGTCATGTTTTGATCCTTGATTGGTCTCACACTGTCAAGTGATGCGATTTCGCAGGTCAGAGTTCACCAAGCTTGAATTTTGCAACGCAGTGAACTGCGAAAATTGCCACACGAACTTGCGTTTCCGGTCTGGCACATTTGCATGTGTATCTATAGGGAGAAAAGTCCGGTGTGACAGCAGCTTTACTAGTGGAATGTGCAATCAATGAAGATTGGACACCAGCTGCTCAAATTGAACCATAAAACCTCCAACACTAAATTGTCCAGTGTTTCAGTTTCATTGTCCAACCCCTGTACTTTCGCAATCCACATCAGCTGTGTTTTATAACCATAAATGTAATTTCCACCACATGCTGTCTTTTCCAGCACAGGGCAGTGTAGTGGAAATAACATTTCTAGTTTATTGTAAAAACATTAAAGATAGTTCACCGATTAGCTTTGAATTGATTCTAGCATTTCATGTATACAAAATACTCTTATTTACCTTAATTTTGTTAAGCAACATTTACCTTGATTTTTCTTCATGTGGTATTGATGAAAACTTAAATTCCCTCCATTTTGAACGTGCTCTGATGTCACTATTCATTTTCATAGAAACCACCTAAACAATCTTTCACACAAACTTTTTAAAGTGCAGTAGGTAGTACTGTCGCCTCACAGCAAGAAGGTCGCTGGTTCGAGCCTCGGCTGCGTCAGTTGGCATTTCTGTGTGGAGTTTGCATGTTCTCCCGTGTCCGTGTGGGTTTCCTCCGGGTGCTCCGGTTTCCCCCACAAGTCCAAAGACATGCGGTACAGGTGAATTGGGTAAGCTAAAATTGTCCATAGTGCATGTGTGTGAATGAGAGTGTATGGGTGTTTCCCAGTGATGGGTTGCAGCTGAAAGGGCATCCTCTGCATTAAACATATGCTGGATAAGTTGGCGGTTCATTCCGCTGTGGCGACCCCAGATTAATAAAAGGACTAAGCCGAAAAGAGAATTACTTATTATTGAATTATTAATTATTGAATTACTGTGTTGTGGTGGTAATGACACCTACTGTGTGACAGCTATATTTTGTATAAAGATTAATATTGATAATAGTCTCACATAAATAACTGTAAAATATTTAACCTATTTCACTAGTGCTTAACCAAGATACATTGATAGTTAACAGATAAAGAATATTTTAAAATGTTATTTTCATTGTTAAAGTTTAAAACTCTGGGTGTGCAACAGTGATTTTCACACCTAAAAGGAGGTTGAATAATATGAAAAAAAATAATAGAAAGCTAGTCATTTTTTTCATTGTAAGTTTTATTATGAGTTTGACAAAGAAAGAGGAATATGAACACAATGATGTATATTTTTGGATATATGATAAAAGGACATAAAAGTGACCGTAGTTAAAAAAAAATTACCCATTTATAGTTTTAAAAGCAAAAACAATTATTTAGCTGACTTACTCAAATAAATGATGGATTGCATTTCAGGAGAGAATGTTTGAAAATTTTACCTTCATGGAGAACTGCACGACTGAAAATGGCTTTATAAATGGGTTCTGACCTTGCTCAACTTTGTTGACTGGAAAAAAGTTGAGCTACAGACTGGGCAGTGAAAGTCCATACAGCATGTGATGCATCTCTTCAATTCAGGCAAGGATCTCCCTTGTTAGACTGTTATATGCATCTTGAAAAAGAGAGAGCCTGATAGTTAGTGTATTAGGTAATTAAAAACGACACACTATAAACAATTTATTAAGAATTAACAAATAGTTTGTTCACTATTTGTTAAGTATTAACTCTACATTAACAGACATTAGTAAGTAGTTTAAATACAGCAGCAGATGCTGTATTCTTTATTTATAATGTGCTTAATGATTGTATTTCCATACTTTATTAAAATAAATTCAATAATGAAATAAGTATTGCATTATTTACATAATTATTTAAGAGTAACTGGTGCTTAGGATAATTCAGAATGAGCAAGTATATGATTAATGAACTATTCAAATGAACTTGTACATCTTATTTTTTCAGGCACAGAGTAGTAAATTAATAAATCTGGTATTAGCTCAACTTCCTAGTTTTGTGACCCAAAGCGTGGACTGTTTCTGATTTGTAGATCCCTTATGAATGACAAGGCTCAGTATCAAATAAAAAAAATCTTTGCTACTTAAGTAATAATAAAAGTACAAAGTGTGCAAAGTTTTGTGAGTTTATGAGCATGTTTAGACCCTCAAAAATGTGCCTCATTCTAGAGAAGAAACAGAGAAATTCCAATAGGGCCTATGCATCGAAGGTGCTCAGTCCCTAATAATAATAATAATAATAATAAACAGAGGTGCTCGGTTCCTAATAAACGGAGCAATTCCAACAGGGCCTACGCATCACCGGTGCTCAGTCCCTAAAAATGCTGGGTTCTGACAACATGAACCAATTCAATTTTTTTTTTACACATTTAGGTTGATTGAATATAAAACAATTCAGTTGTACTGTTATTATTTTGAACAATAATGTTCAAAGTGAGTGCCTTGACCACATTATAAGTGTAAACAAACTGTAAACTGTAAATTATAAGTGTAAACAAATGTAAGTAGTCTGCACAAATATTCCCAAAATACACACCCAAAATAAACAGATTAAATATTCATTTATTTTAATCTAACATTGTATTTTAAATAAAAAATAATAATCAAGTCATAAATAAATACAATAGGCATAATACGAATTAGGCGGTTCATTCCGCTGTGGTGACCCCAGATTACTAAAGGGATTAAGCCGAAAAGAAAATGAATGAATGAATGAATAATACGAATTAAATAAACAGTGCAGGATTTGTAGATAGTAACAATACTTATAATGGTAGTAGTAATTTTAGTAAATAGTAATAATTACTGGCAATAGTATCTAGGTACAGAAATTATGCCATAAAGTGTTAAACAACACTGCAAAAATGTAAATTAATAGATTGTACAAAAGTCAAGAATGATTTAATTTTTTCTTTATTTCTATATATTCAGCAGATAATCACTTTATCCAATTAAATTTTTAATCCAATACTTCTATGTGTTTCATTTCTCAACAGTTTAACTGTATTCAAAGCAACACAAAACAGAAATGCTGACAACTACTGAGATTAAGTGTTTACGCATCAGGGAATCAGGCCTTTATTCATGGCAGAGTTATACTAGCTCTAATTGTTTATAGATTCATTCTAATGGCCATATGTTGCCTCACAATATTCATAACAACTGGTTCCACGAATTCATTATTTGAAGGTGCCATATACTGGATTGGTTTCATAAGTTAAATCGTTCTCTGATATCTACATAAAGGTATATGACTTAGGTAAGTAAAAATGTAATAAAATAAAGTCCAGAAACAGTTTTATATGCTGATTTATTACTATGCTGATTTATCATATTTGGATTGCTCGTGAATATTAATGAGCTCTGCTCTGACATGCAGCTCTCACAGACAGACACACACAACATGATTTACCTATATGGAATGAGTGAGCCATCTAATATAAACCCAGGGTGACGTTAACCTGTTTTGCTCATGAGATTTGATGTGGAAAGGCTAAATAGGGTATATGCAGAGCCAGGAATTAATATAAACCTTTGCATAAACAGATGATGTTTATTAAAGTGTATTTTTTTCACTCAAGAAAAAATATAGTTGAGTGATACAAGATTCAGCAGTCTACACATGTTTGCTGAAATATACTCATCAAATTTCCAAATAAACACAATAAAGAAACAAAAGGTACAACCTTACACCTCTTTGGGGTGAAGCTGCATAAATTTAGAATCCATATTTCCAACATTTTGCATTCTGATGAGCATGTGGCTCATGCAGTTGTTGCTCAGTAAACAATCTCTTGTTTTCAAAATAAAAGTCCAACATGCATAGCAAGTTAAATATTATATTAAAAAAAACTTTAAAATAACTAAGGGAGGAAGATAATCATTGTCTCACTGGGAAATGTTGAGGCTTATCAAACACAAACAGTGGTGTGCATATTAGTGATCCTGTTTGCAACATTTCAGTCTGTGTTTTGTCTAGTAATCTGATGCGTGACTGCTCATCAGGTCTGGATGATGCAAAACCTGACCTAAAGTGCATGCTTGAGGCATGCCGCGAGACATTAAACCTTTTGCCATCCTGAGCATTGACAGATCTTAAAATGATGTAAATGCCTCAACAACTGTGCATTTGCATTTTTGGCCATTCAGGCCAAAGGAACACTTTTTGTTGATTAGATTTGGCCAGGTGTCTGGTTAGTGTCTAGACAGGTTCTTTCAACTTTCTGCCACATCTGCATGACTTGTTTAGCCACCTCCACCTTACCACTGCCCCTTCTAAAACATATAATACACAGGGCAACACTGACTAGATTAGTTTCTTATAGACTCTTGCAGACTCATGTCGACTCCTGAAGAATAACAACCAACACATTCTCAATAAAGAATTCTGCTTGAAAGAGTGTCCTGGCTTGGGTTCAGAAATTTACTACAGTATACCCAAATTTTCTTCATAGGGCACCTTTAATAAATATGACCATACAGGATTTTACATACAATATGGCTAAATTTAAAAATATTTTTTATAATTGCTTTAAAAACACACTTTCCAGTCATTACTGTAAATATCTCATTCTGAATCCTTGACAACTGAATAATTTCTTAATGCAGATGTCCCAACCTGAATGAGCTGTTGTTTTGAATAGTCTAATTAATACTGTAAAAACAGCTTTCTCAAATGGTCTTTACAACTGTAGTTCATCTGTCCAATGATTCTGTAAACAAAGAAAGAAAAAAAAAGTTGTGTAAGGATTGTAAATATATTGGCTTTGACTTTACAGCTCCCATTTAAAAACAAGGGTCCCACATACAGAGTAAGTTTAATATACACTTATAAAATAAGGGATGAAAATCATTGTTGTTGCAATCTCAAAATGCAGCCTGAGACTTGCTATTAATAATCCCATGTGTATGGAATAAAATCGCTGTCATAAATATTTTGTGCGAAAAATAAAATTCACGCATCTGTAATTATAAAAACGTAAAGAAAAACGGAACGTTCTCGTAATTTTATGATGGTACAATTTCAAAATCTGCAATTAGAACAGACACAGATACAACATTTTCTTTGTCTGCGTAAGTCCATGCATAAACCAAGAACAAGTGTTAAAATATATGTTTTTATGCTGTCTCAATATTTGGGGAAAAAAGTGACTTGAAAGCTATGCTTTTGAGTTTAATGGATTAAAGGTAATGTACTCTTTCCTGCACAGACTTATGGATTTACATCACAAGGCCTTAGTATGTCATCAAGAGCCATAAGTATTTGCATGTATTTTTTTTCCAATGGTTTTATCTAAAAATCTTCTATAACATACTATTGGAGAAAAAAAAATGTAATCTACATATATTTTGAGATGATAGGAAATTAAGTAAATTCAAAGCAAAATTTTATTTGAATCAACTACTTATTGATGGTTTTACGGTGCATGTCAGAGCTGACCTGGGATGAAGAGATGTTCATTTCTTCCAAGTCTGCATTTTTATACAGTATCAAACTTCCCCAGAGCACTGAATGATGGCATCCAGGACACTTTCCCTCTACAGGAATTAGGTGGAAGGGGTCTACCTTCAAAAAGTGTTCAGCCAAGCAAATGAGGTGACAAACCATTTGACAGGAAGGGTGGAAACAAGACAGTCTATCCACAGTCTGAAATAATACAAAAAAGTAAATCCAATAGGGCTCAGTCTCAATTATTTTTATGACAGCAATTTTTCCGCAAAACTACAGTGAAACTAGACTGAAACTTACCTTAATAAACTCCCCACACAACACACAGAGCTCCACCTGTTTTTCCTCTTGCTCCTTGCGCACATGTTGTGGTTTCCTCTTTGCACGAACACAGCCAAACGTTAGAGGAATGTGCAGCGGAGGCTGTAAATCAGGGGCGAAATCCATTCGGTACTCCTGCTTTAGCCAGCGCACAGTGATAGGGAGTCGACTCCATGGCGCCACTCGCAACATGTTTGACACCACACGCCAGTGAAATTGCAAACCTGACTCTTTACGGCTGCGACGGGAAACGTGGGACAAACGACGAGAGATGTGAGGATGTTGCCAAGCCCATTCAAACTAGGAAAGGAAAGATTTATTGGTCTGTCAAAGTGTATTTTGGTGAATTAATTTTTACTTTTTAAAAAATGCTCTAATATTAAGAAGCTTCGGTAAAAATGTAAAAATACAAAACAGAAAGGGGTATTTACCCGAAGAGCTGCAATATCAGATGGAAAGCCATGGATGATGAGAACCATTTCCCTTAAAATTAAGGGAAAAAAAAGTTAAACAAATAAATAAACATTTAAACAACAAAACACCACCAGCGGGTGTTTTTTTTTTAAAAAAAGCAGGTTTCTAAAAAGCAGGTTCTCTTGTTTGCAGGTGAAATTTAAAGAAATGAAAGTCAGCTTTCCATTCAAAAACAGGAACTTTCAAACTATGGCCATAAACTGCTCATGTGTGCTATAAATTTCTTAAGAAAAAAAAATAATTAAAAATGTAATGTTTATTTCTACTGCTATTTAATGTTTTTGTTTATATTTAAATGCATTTATCTGTTGTTTTAGTTTTGACTCTATCTGTTTAAGTTAACAAAGTGTAGGTTGACAACGTCAGTTAAAAAAAAAACTGCTAATCGTAATATTACACCACGGACACCACTGCGCATCGATGGATTTGCTCTTCAGTGTTTAGACTTTCAGCAGTGAAAATTAAACCACACTGACAATTTACTATAACTTCTGTGTTAAGCTGCTCTGACACGATCTACATTGCAAAAGCGTTATACGAATAATAAGAAATTGAATTGAATATAACCAGCTGGTGTCTCACCAAGGTCCCCTGCCACTGGTTCTCTTGGCTCCTCCTCGGTGTCGCCCGGCGTTGTGTTGTCCGATACGGCGCTCTGGATTCACAGTGAAGCCAATATATATTCGACCCTTGAATTTCGGGTTTGTACAGTACAACATATACACACCATAGAAACTCTCCACCTCCACGACCATCCTGTTTAAAAATTTTTTTTTACAAAGCACCTTTGAATTGTTCCTCATCTCAAGTGATACTACTGCAGAGTATGATCAAAACTCCTGGCTTAAAATAAATATGACATTTTATTAAATACTAAAACAAAAATCCACTGTTGCGTTTTCTCAGTCTCGGTGTAGTCATGTGGTTCTTTCGTTTCAAATGTAAGATGCCCCGGTAATGCATGTGCAAATAATATGACATGAACGTCGCATATTAAGATTCAAAGTATTAGATAAAATATTTTGCAGTCATCAGTGTTATTTACAAATAAAATATTGACGCTGTATTTAATAGTTTAATTATTTTTATTTTATTCTTTACATTTCGATCAAGCAAATTCAAAGAACGCCAATACTACCAAGGACCCCAAATGCTCTCTGTTTTGATTGGTCAAAACGTCATACTTTGATAGGGATTGGTCATTGTTGTGGTCTAGAGGCGTGACTTAAAACAAAAAGTTTAGACGACACCAAAGAGCGTAAAAGTCGCCAATGATTCTATTCTCTTTGCTTAAAAAATAAGCATGGGCTGCCGCCATAGACATTATATAAATAGATAGCTAGACGCCTCACGGTCCGCCTCGGTTCGTTGCTCCGACACGTCAACGCGACCGCCATCTTAATCCGGTCATCATGCGTTATAAACAGACGCAGCTAAACGGACGAGCTACAGTTTTTTCGGAAATAAAATAACGCTTATAATTATTAACTCATTATAATTTTATGGTATGAAAAAACTCTAGTTACCTAAAAGTAAGAAAACTCAAACATGTCATCTATATTTTATTGTATAAAAAGAGATGTATTATCAATAAATGTATCCTTTATCACTAATAGTGCTGGAATCCTCTTTTTTTTCTTTCACCGTTTTATAATAGTGATTAAAACAGTTCATATAAAGTAATGAATCACACATTATTATAATGATATAATTTTATACAATAAAATTGACTAAAATAATACATTATATCTGATAAGATTAATTAATAATAGCATACAGAATATGAATTAGTATGTGTGTGCTTATGGATAAGATTGTAATTCAAGTATGAATAATACTAATACACCACTGCTACACCATTGGCTTAAAGAAACATGTATAAAAGGTAATTTATTCCATTGACATTAAGGGATGTTTTGCAAGTTAGTGTGCCCATAGTTGTGAAAATACATGGATCATGCCTCATTATTATTATTATTATTATTATTATTATTATTATTGTTATTATTATTACTTTTATTATGTGTTTTAAAGATATGTGAGTGTATGTATGCTGTATTGTATGTTCTGCCAGTGTAGAATATGAATTTCGACTCAGAACCTCTGTGCAGACAATAAAGTAAATAAAAAGTAACGTAAATTATTATAAATGTGGCAGAAATATAACAAATAAAAAAGATATATGCAGATAATTATTATACAGCAGAATATAAATAACAATAATTTCTGTGTAGCGAGTTATAATATAATAAAATAACTACAAATTGTAGGTAGCAATAATAATTATATGATATGTTATATAATAATATGATAATATAATACATCAATCAATCAATTAGTTATTAAACTAAAACCATTTAAACACAAAGTGTTTAGTTTGGTACTGCGGTGCATCATTATTTTGTGGAAGCCAGACATGCAGGGCCAACCAAATGTTGACTTAATTTAGTTAATACAAGTTCACTTATATCGAAAATCTATTCATTTATTTTTGAAAGCAACCTCACTGTTACAGCATTTTACACAAATTTTTAGCTTTCCAGTTTCCAGTACTGCAACTTTGCAGGCAGGTTTCTTTTGGCCTCTACTCCCACATGAAACAATAGTATAGTAATTTATAGCAAATACTATAATATTTTTGAGCACAACTGTAATTAAATGAATCTGTTGTGGTGATCCTATAGCTGCTATGGTAGCTCAACATACATTTCCACAACAGAATACATTATACCACAATACACTACAGTTTACTGTAGTAAAAAATAAAGTGTACCACAGTATTTATTAAAGTTTATCAGATCACTAAAGTATGATGTAGTGTTCGTTAACAAAGGGTTGTAAATGATGTATACAGTGCAAAAAACTATAGTATTTAGTATAAACTACTAATTATGCAGTATTTCTTCACGTCAGCGTTGCCAGACGTACGGTAATTATCGTATTTGTGCGATAATTTCGACCTCTGTACGATGTACGATCAATAATGAAAAAATCCTATAATGTACAATAACTTCAGAATTTTTGGCATTTCAAATTAATTTCAACCTTAGGGCTTCTATACTTATTGATCAAGCTGCATCTTTCATCTACTGTGTGAGGAGAACATGAAGTTACGTCACATCTTCTCAGCTAATCAACGTAGAGAATGGCGCTTTTCCTGCCGCGCCCGCCATGCTTAGGTCGGTACAGTAGTTTTCAGGTTGAGGGTGATAATTTAAGCAAAACAATATAGTTTAAAAAATGAGTGCTGGAAAAGAAGGTGAGAAGGACAGGGGAAAGGCGAAGAGGAAGGCAGAGTCTCTGGAGCAGCCTAAAAGTAAGCACCGACAACAAACGTACAGAAGTGAGTGGAAAAAAGGATCTGAGTTTTGCAGGATGGCTAAGGCCTGTTTTGGCAATGACAGCAAAGCTTTCTGCCGGTGTTGTAATGTGCACATGGTGGCTGAGATCACCGTTTTAAAAAATCACGAAAAGTCAAAGAAACATCAAGACAAAAAGAAAAATTTTGTCCCAGCTCAAAGGTCCATAGCCCACTTGCTGCAGAAACCTTCAGAGTGAGAAGGATATAGCAGTGAAAAATGCAGAGATAAAGTTAACAGGGTTTATGGCAGAGCACAACATAGCACTACGGACCTCAGATCATTTGGTTAGTGTCTTGAAAGATAAATTTAAAGATTCGAAAATAGCTCAGCACATGTGCCTTGGTCGCACAAAGACAACGGCTATAACCAAGCATGTCATTGGCGACTGTTATTTTGAGAATCTAACTGAAATTCAAAAAAAGAAAGAATTTAGTGTTTTGATTGACGAGTCAACAGACATTGGGAATGTAAAAACGCTTTGTGTCGTTGTTCATTTTTTTCGACGAAGGCATAAATAGGATTCAGACCCATTTCTGGAAACTGTTCAGAGAATTTCAAGACTTCTGAGCCCCACACACTACTGAAGTTGTGAAATGTGTATCCGCCCAGTGGAATGCTCTTTATCTTTGTTTCACCAACCAGTGGCTCGAGGCCAGATTGATCGCTGCAGAGAATATTTTTCACTCCCTTAATGATGAGTCTCTTCACCTGACTACTATAGAGACTATGTTCTGCACACTCCTTTGAATCAGATCAACATAAACGACGGCCCAAAGCTCTGATTAAACACACTGTACTTGGGTGTAAAAGTGATGCAGCATGCTAAGCAGGCTAACATTCCATTAGCCATCATGACAGATTTTCATGTTCGCTGTCAGATTTTTCTCCGAGTTGCCTGTGGAGAAATCAGGAAACGATTTGATTTTGACGATGCCCTCTTAACCCAAATCGCATGCCTCTCCCCTGCTATTGTGACTGATGCCAGGGCACGTGCAGAGTATGCGTCTTTGCTTTCCCTCACACAACATGTGCCACTGTTGATTGACAAGACAGATGCAGACCGTCTCCAAATCATTGATGACCAGTGGAGGCAATTGCCACTAGTGGCCTTAAGCTAAGATACAAAGGCAATGGATGTTGATGAATTCTGGCACCATATTTCTACATTAAAGGATTTCGAGGGTGCAACGGTGTTGAGTGAATTGGGAGAGTTTGCCCTTGATGTTCTGTGTGTTTACCAAAGTGAATCTTATCAAAACAAAGCCACGAAATCGGCTCATTACAGATATCCTTAATGGGCTCGTGCACACCTCAGAGTGTATTAAAAATTTTGGGCGGGTGCACTGCTTTCAAACCAACCAGCACTATGTTGAGGTCCATGACAGCATCCAATTTGTACCGCAAAATGAATCCATCAACATCTGGCAACACGCAGGTATCCGATGACAGCGACTCGGAGGTGGAGTTTGAAGCTTCCCACTAAGGTACGCCTAGTTTTTTTTACGCATTATGGTAATTTGCACATTGTGTCAAAATGCTATTTGTCTAGATAATAGCTGCATACTTTTCGTTTGACTCGTGTACGATAATTTTCCTCAAAATACGAGAATTTTGAGGTTCTGGTGTGATAATTTGACATTTCCAATCTGGCAACCTTATATATGAAATGATTTTTAACTGTTACACACGTTAATCACATTTTAAAAAGAGAATGTTCTCTTGGAAATGTAAAAATTCCTCCCACTGCTTCCTCAACTCTACATTTTTATTTATTTATTTGAAAAGCTTCAATTTCCAAATAAATTCTAATTTCCAACAGCCAATACTGCTGTTTAATACCTTAGCAGCAATGAACAGGTTGTTATAAGAGTAATAAGAATGAAAATAAACAGTAACCTTAGTGAAATTTCATGAGACTCTATGGCACTGTTTACAAATGCCAGTTAAATGCGACCCAATTCAGATTTTTTGCTCAAATGTGACACAGATCAGATCTGTTCTATGACTGTGTAAACATAAAAAAAATGTATGCAATCGCATATTCAGAGATCCGTTTCAGGCCTCCTTCATATGTGGAAATAAATCAGACATAAATCGAATATGTGACAATGCGACTCTTGTGTAAATAGACAGGTCGGATTTATTCAGGCATTCCATTTTGTACGTCATTACACTTGCGACAATGTGGTACTTCTCCGCGGTTTAATGACGTAGAAGAAAGAGCATGTGTGGAGACGCCGACGCAGTAAACAACAACAACAACAGAGGAAACACGGAGAAGGAAAGTGGTCAGTCGCCACAATTTGCTCCCACCAGGCCTGAGATCCCTCTCGTACCTACAAATTCCTTTGAATGGTGGAGGACACAATATATAAACCATAGGCTATATGATGGTTCTTTCCCTCCTCCCCCACCTCAAAATCATTTTAAAGTTGGGTGAACTTCACTTATTTCGCAGAGCTAAAAGCAAGACAACATCGTGTCTAGTGTGGCTCAGATGCTGAAACCCACCTTTACGCATGTGCGACATCGTAAATTTTATGGCAAGTGTAAACATATGAGGCAAATATGGGTCACAATTAAAAGAATGTGTAAACGGACATGCAAAAAAAAAATCACATATAGGCAACAAATCGGAATTGGGCATCAAGACCTGACAGTGTAAATGGGGCCTATGTGCACGCAGGCTAATAGGTCACCTAATCTACTTCTGCATCATTAACTACATGGAGATTGGTTGCTGTCACCTCAGCAGCCAACGAGCTTGCTCCTCATTAGTTTAAAAGCTCTGGATCATTCTACGCTGTTCAAGATGCGGTGTATTTTTAAAGATACCAAAAGCATAACAAGACAAACAACAGCAACAACTAAAAGATAAGTGACTATGATCATTTATTATTAACGTGCATTTCAGTCAGGCTGCAGGTACACATATGCATTTCTTAACATAAAAATGCAGCGTGCAAACTCGTAAGAAGCAAGTTAGAAAATATACATGCACTAATTGCTTCAGCGAGGTTTTATACACAGATGAATTCATGTTCAGCTGTTTAAACTGACTATTTATACAGTCGTTTCAAAAGCTGTGGTCCCTAAGCTATGCTAATGTGGTGCTCTTAGCTGCACACCACCAGCTTTTATACATGTCTTGCAAATGTTGCAGCTCGTATATGCGAGTGATTGGGCACAATCCAATTGTGATTTATTTAGGAGCTAAAACAATTCCTCATGTGCACACAGTATTGTTATTCAAGGCTGTAAAGTTGAACGTTTTCTCATTTGTATGTCAGCTCTCGATGCTTAGTGAGGTAGAGCACTGTTTCACGAGTTCACACTCATAGATATTTGCTTGAATAGAATATGGGTATTTGGCATGCTGTCCTGGGAGAGGGCTCTGAGTTTGGGAAGACACCCTAACTCGTGTTATTCCCCTTTTCAGGATAAAGAGAGACAGGGTCCGAGCGCAGTGTCTAGCCCGGCTCCAGAACGCTCCCCAAAGAAGCAATTTATAGAAGGACAGCAGCCAGATAGATTTCACGGATCCCCCAAAATTTGCTAGACTTGAAAATTTGGAGGGGTGCTGTACCACATTGTGAAAGAGAGAAAAATGGCTCCAGTGGGAGCGGACACTGCTGTGTAGTGATGTAGATGTGACTCCTTGGGAGCTGTTAATGCTTAGCAGTGATGAAATGTAAATGTGAATTCTGGGAGGAACCGCCACTGCTGAGGCAGTAATCTGCAGTGGTGTGATGTGATTCTATATCAATAATGATTGGAACTGAATGTAAGCTCCAACGAGTGGTCACTGCTAAAGCAGCGATCTAATATTGCTATGCATATGAGGGTTCTTGTGGGAGCAGTCTGCAGTGGTGTAATCTGTACTGTACTTGAGCTCCTGTGGGAGCGGGGGTAGCTATGACGGTTAATTATATAATGTGATTTAAATATGGGCTTCAGAGGGAGCAGTCACTATTGAGGCAGTGATCTATGATTATGCAATGTATATGTGATCGGTCACGGCTGTGAGAGTGATCTATATTGTTTCAAATGGAGCCCTCACTGCTGTGGAAGAGAACTATATATGAGTTCCGACAGTAGTGGTTACTGCTTCGGCAGTGTGTACCGAGGGTATGTCGGTAGTGAAATGTGGATATGGAAGTGTATGTACTAAGCAAAGTATATGTGGGCTCATGCAGTAGTCAGATCTATGATCTATCATGATCTATAAGGATTCTGTGTGTATGTAGGCTCCTGGAAGCAATCACTGATTTGGCAGTGATCTATAATGATCTGCTCCAGAGGGAGCAGTCACTGCTGTGGTGGTGATCTATGATAATTAAAATATTTATGATCTCACGTGGGAGTAGTCACTGCTGTTATAGTGATCTAAAATTATTCAAATGTATACGTGGGTTTCAAGGGGAGCTGTCAATGCCAAGGCAATGGTCTGAACTGATGCATGTTTACGTGGGCTCCAGCAAGCTAGCCAGCAACCGTCGCTGCTGTGGCAGTGAACGATAGTGAAGTGTTGTAATATGTGGGCTCATGTTGAAGCAGTCGCTGTTGCTGCTGTGCAGTGATCTTGCCGTGCAGTGACTTGGATGCAGTATAAATATGGGCTATTGCTGGAGCTGACGCTAATTTGTCAGTGATGCAATGTATATGCTCTGCGTTACTACGTATAGGTGTGGTTACTATTTGTCAGCGATGTAACGTATACACTGGCTCAATTGAGAACTGTCGCTGCTGTGATGGTGATCTATGATGGTGTCATATATACCTGGCCTCTAGCATAATTTGTCCTAGTTGTAGCGGGGACTTAATATAGATAGGGGCTCCTGCCACTCCTTTGGCAAAAACCTACGATGATGTAATGTAGATGTGAGCTCCTGCCGAGTTGTTACTGCTGTGGCAGTAATCTGCAGTGATGTAATGTATATGTGGACTCGTTGTTGGGAATAGTTACTGCTGTGACAGTGAGTAAAATCTAATGGTTGTGGAAAGTGGAAGCAGAAGTGTGTAAGTGTTGAAAGTAGAAATGAAAGTGTGTGAGTGTTCAAGCAAAAGTGGTCACTGCTGCAGCAGTTATACAATGGGAATTTACCGCAATTAAGTGTCACTGTTGTTGTAGTTAGCGGAAATGATACATCTGTATTAAAATGTAGAGATGAAGGTGTGTAGATGCTCAGCGAGAGCGGTCGCTGCTGTAGCAGTGATGGATTATAAGGTGTGCGTCTCTAACGGGAGTGGTCTTTGCGCTAGCAGTGGTGCATCATAAAGGTGTACTTCTCTAGAGGGAGCGTTCGCTGCGATTGTAGTGGTGCATTATAAAGGTATGTGTTTCCATGCGAGCAGTCACTGCGCTGGCAGTGGTGCGTTATAAGGTGTGCGTCTCCAAGGGAGCTGTCACTACACTTGCAGTGGTGCATTATAAGATGTGCGTATCCAGTGGGAGCTGTCACTGCACTTGCATTGGTACATAATAAGGTGTGCTTCTCCCGTAGGAGCGGTCACTGTGCTGGCAGTAGTGCATCATAAGGTATGTGTCTCCCGTAGGAGCGGTCACTGCATTAGCAGTGGTACATGATAAGGTGTGAGTCTCCCGTAAGAATGGTCACTGCGCTGGCAGTGGTGCGCAATAAGATATGTGTCTTCTGTGGGAGCGGTCACTGCGTCAGCAGTGGTGCGTAGTAAGGTGTGAGTTTCCCATAGGAGTAGTCACTGCGCTTGCAGTGGTGCATAGTAGGGTTTGAGTCTCCCGTAGAAGCTGTTACTGCACTTGCAGTGGTGCATAATAATAAGGTGTGTGTCTCCAGTGGGAGCTGTCACTGCGGTGGCATTTGTGCATAATAATAATGTGAGCATCTCCCGTGGGAGTGGTCAATTCACCAGCAGTAGTGTGTAATAGGGTGTGCGTCTCCCATAGGAGTGGTCAATGCACTTTCAGTTGTGCATAATAAGACGTGCGTCCCTAGTGGGAGCGGTCACTGTGCTGGGAGTGGTGCATAATAAGGTGTGCGTCACCCATGGGAATAGTCACTGCACGTGCAGTGGTGCATAATAATGTGTGTGTCTCCTTAGTAGCGGTCACTGCGCTTGCAGTGGTGCATAAGGTGTGAGTCTCCCGTAGGAGCGGTCACTGCGCTGGCAGTGGTGCGTAATAAGATATGTGTCTTCTGTGGGAGCGGTCACTGCGTCAGCAGTGGTGCGTAGTAAGGTGTGAGGCTTCCGTAGGAGTAGTCACTGCGTTTGCAGTGGGGCATAATAATAAGATTTGCGACTCTTGTAGGAGCGGTCACTGCGCTGGCAGTGGTGCATATTAAGATATGTGTCTTCTGTGGGAGCAGTCACTGCGTTAGCAGTGGTGCGTTGTAAGGTGTGAGGCTCCCGTAGGAGTAGTCACTGCGCTTGTAGTGGTGCATAATAATAAGGTTTGCGGCTCTTGTAGGAGCGGTCACTGTGCTTGCAGTGGTACATAGTAGGGTGTGAGTCTTCCGTAGAAGCTGTTTCTGCACTTGAAGTGGTGCATAATATTAAGGTTTGCGTCTCCATTGGGAGCTGTCACTGCGGTTACATTTGTGGAAACATCTACTGGGGATCATTTTGCCCATGTGGTCGGTTTGCATCTTGTGCCATTCAATGGAGCATTTTCACCATGCAACTAACTGAATGAGAAGTTGGACTTCTCCCGAATAAAGTTGAGGTGCGGGTCGCCCAGTATAGTATCAGTGACACTCCTATTGGTAATTTGAAAAAAGGCAAACTGCTAAAAAAAGGCAAGGTTCTATATGACATTTTTGTCAAAATTGAGTTATTCACATATTCTTATTAAATGACAACTTATTTACATTATGTGATGTTGTTTAAATTTTAAGACTTTAAAAATAAATAAATAAATAAACAAATAAATAAATAAAAAGAGGCAACAGAATGAGCAGCATTAGGGTCATGAGTCTTATCAGACAAACCAGTGACCACACCTGCCAGAAACTGAGGAACTGGGGACTTATCAGAAAATTAAATAATTTTTTTTATATGTAGCGCTTTTCACAATGTAGTTGTGTCGAAGCAGCTTAATTCTAGTAAATTATTCTTAGTTCTAGTAAAGTCCAGATTTCAGAGTTGAAGTTCAGTGTGGTTTGAGTTTCACGTCTTAAATTTCAAACACTGAAGAGCAAATCCACTGAAACGCAGCTCCACAGGAACCGATCCAAGCAAGCAGGTGGTGACAGTGGCGAGGAAAGAAAAACTTCACCAATTGACAAAGTGAAGGGAAAAATGCTTCTGTTGGGCACGACCATTATTCTTCTGGCCAAACTTCCTGTGTGGAGCTGCAGTCTAGGTGCCGGAGGCTGGAGAAGCTGGACGTCCATCGTGGAGAAGCTGCAGGTGTGAGTAGGTCACTGGTAGGGGGTCAGGCTGGCCCAAACAATCAATGCGGGGACTCATCTGTCAAGGTGGTCTTTCAGGAATCAGTCTCATGCACTCCATTCCTCCATGATGACCACAGCATCAGCTCGGGATAATGCCTAGTCCAGGATTATGGATATCTTGTGATCAACTCTTCACAGCTCTTGGATCGCATCAATGGCACTGCATAGTCTCTTGGGACCTTGGAATGAGTATCCCCAGGTGAAAATAGAGAATAAAAAAATAATTAGCATAGCTGCTGTTCATAGTGTATTTAAACGAGATGTAAAAATTGAGTTATAAATTAAAATAGCAGTTATATAAACAGACATGGAAAACAAACATGTGAAGCAGTGGTCGGGAACCTTTGGCTCGCGAGCCACAACTTGCTCTTTGACCAAAATACATGGCTCTCCTGCTGTCTCCCTTAAATAATATTTTTTCAGTAAAAAAAAAAAAAAAACTGTCAGATAACTAAGAAATCAGTTTCCTATTGAAAATAGAATTACAATTCCCTCGTTATTGTAATTTTTTGGAGAAAAAAAGAATAAAAACTCGATGTTTCAAATAATGCGTGTGTGCATTGTGAATAAACTTATGTTTCTATGGTAACCGCGCGCGCATGAAAATTCAAAACAGAAGACAAAAACAGCAGGGACAGGACGGGAGTTTGGACAGGGGCATCTTGGAGTTTGAATGCTGCGAGTTCTGCTTGTGCTTTCCTCATTGGAGATCGCGAGGCAAAGGAAACCTTTCACAGATGGCGAATAAGTCCTTTGTGTTAAGTAACTTTGAGCTGATTTTGCTCTGGGAAATGTTAGATATTCATGCTTTGCGTTCCGATATTTATTTTATTGATTCGGCATAAACTGGTGAGTGTTGAATGCCTGCATGTTTGTGTGTGTGTGTGACACAGAGAGAGAGAGAATGTGAATGAGTTTGTGATGGTCAGAGCGCGCCAAGATGGCGCCTATGTAAGACGTGGTTTTAGTAGCTCTTAAACCTTATCTGCAATTCTTGACCTAACTTGCCTTCATGACTGTATAATAATAATAATTTAGCTCAACGAATTTGATACTTATGATACTTTTTAAGAGTGTTTTTTTGTGTGTGTACAACAAGTGGATTTATGAACATTGACTGAGCTCGCCTGTTACCTTACTGATATAGGCCTAGCAACAAGGAAAAGTTCTTTCACAGTTTGCTATGGAAAAAGCTTTAGCAGTAAAGAGACAACATAATTATACCAAAACAACAGGGGAAAAGGACGATTTTGATTCATCATCAACAACACTACCTGAAACTCAGACGAAGAGTCCAAATGCAAAGATGCGACGTCACACAGCCGAGCCATCTAATGCAGTTCTTTTGCAAGCCATTGAAAATTTGGGGAAGAAACAAGACATTTTTTTGGAGAAATTGGTGGCAATTGAACAATCTGTTTCAAACAACTCGAGCCGCATCACTGAACTCGTGTCTGAAATGGACACGATTGCTAACAAAGCTGACTTAGCCGTTGCCAAATCAAGTGCGATAAAGGATCAAGTTACATCCTTAAAAACAGAAAATAAACAACTCTGGGAAAAGTTGGACGAGCTTGAGTCGTACAAAAGGCGGTGGAATCTTCGGATTGGTGGTATCCCTGAAGTAGAAGGAGAAAACGTAAAAATGGAGGTAATAGAAATACTGCGGCTTGTTTCACCATGTTTGTCTGATGTTCTGCAATCCTCAATCGACGTTGCTTACAGACTCGGTAAGAAAAATCTGACACATCCTCGTCGCATTATTGTGCAGTTCATGTCTCGTACGCACCGTGACCTCATCTGGACCGACGCGAAGCGCTCTGAAATCCTGAAACAAAAAAATATCAGAATAACGGAGGACTTGACGCAACGTGCAAGAGATGTTCGGAACAAACTGTGGCCGCTCGTCAATCAAGCTAGACTGGAAGATAAACGTGCAGGGTTTCATGGCTCTACGGCTGTCATTGACGGAAAAAAAGTCACTGTTGACGATATTTAAGTGACACACCTGAACATTCTAATGTCAAAAACTTACACTCTCTTTGATTTTGCTAAATGCTGGGTTCTTTTTTCAAACCAGAAAAACGAAAATACGTTTATAATGATGAGGAGGTCTGGACAAGTGTTGCACTCATCTTTTTTCCTTTACTCTAACTTGTAAAAGACGTTCTTCTAAGTACAGTAGTTCTACTACTTGAATCGTTTCAGAACTCGTTCAATTTGTTATGTTATTTAGTTTGTCTTGTTTTTTGCTTAATGTTAGGGGAATTAGGGACTTAACTAAACGTAAAGCTTTATTTCTTTTTTGTAAATCAAAAAACAGAGATGTCTATTTTTTGCAGGAATCGCATTGAAACGTGAAAGATGAATCTTTTTGGGCAAACCAGTGGGGGAGAAAAATTATGTTTTGTCATGGTTCTAATAACTCAGCCGGAGTTATGACTTTATTTAATCCACAGTTCAAAAACACTTTACTTGAATCACATTGCTCAAATGAAGGCAGGTGGTTAATCACTGTAATTCAGTTTAGAGAAAACATTGTTATTCTTACAAATGTATACGGCTATAATAAGTCCAATCTTAACTCTGTGTTCTTTTCAGACTTAACTGTCAAACTAACTTCTTTAAAAATAAAATATCCATCCTCAACAATAATTACAGGTGGGGACTTTAATGAAGCTCCTGATCTTTGCTTTGATAGGTTTCCTCAGAAATTTGACAATAATACGCCCAATAAAATTATTAGTGATATTTGCTCTAATCTTTCTTTAGTAGATATTTATAGACTCTTACACAATGACATTTCCTCTTCTTTTACCTGGTTTAAATCTGACCTGACACAGAAATCACGTATAGATTTTTGGTTAATATCTGATAGTTTGATTTCATCTGTTCATCTTGCAGTATCTCCACTGCCCCATTAACTGATCATGCAGGTATTGAATTAGAAATTTCAAATTTCATCTGTAGTTCATCAAGAAAGCCTGGATATTGGAAATTAAACACCTCTCTATTACAGAACTCTGAATACTGTTTGGGGATTAAAAGCATAATTGACTTTTAAAAAAACACAATCAACTCTCATATCTTAAATTGGGAATTATTAAAATTTGAGTGTCGCAATTTTTCAATAAAATTTAGTAAAAAAATGTCAAAATCTAAGGGACTATATTATGAATCCTTAGTAAAGTAAATTAATCATCTTGCATGTATTACTTCCCCATCTGATACAGAGACAGAAAAATTATACACATTAAGAGAAAAACTAAACACTTTCTATATTGAAAAGGCAAAAGGTGCCTTTATTAGATCTAGAGCCAAGTGGTTAGAAGCTAGCAAAAAAAATTCTGCATACTTCTTTAACTTAGAAAAAAAGCGGGGTGAAACAAAAAAAAGAAGTTCTTTGTATATTGATAATAATGTAGTAACAGATGAAAAAACTATTTCAAAATTTGTTTCAGATTTTTATCAAAAGTTATACACATCTAATTTTAACTCTGTCTCAAGTGATCTTTTTTTTAGTAAATTAAAGCATTTTATTCCTTGCATAAGCAAGATTAATAAAAACCTCTGTGAAGAGCAAATGTCTTTAAGGGAATTGGATGATATCATTAAAAAAAACGCCTTCCAATAAAAGTCCAGGACCTGATGGTCTGCCTTTTGAGTTTTATAGAGTTTTCTGGGAAGATCTAAGAGACTTAATTTTAAATATGTTTAACGAATGTGCTGCCAATGGAGAACTTGCAGAATCAATGAAACAGGGAGTAATTACTTTGATTCCAAAACCAAATAAAGACAATCTTTACTTGGATAATTGGCATCCAATTACGCTACTCAACTCAGATTACAAATTACTAGCATCATTATATGCTACTAGGTTAAAACCATGTTTGGAGGAAATCATATCTCTCTCCCAATCTGTATTTATGAAGCGAAAAAATATCTCAAATAATATTAGATTGGTATTAGATCTGCTGGATTACTCTGAGTTAGTAAATGAGGAGGCTATAATTTTATTTTTAGATTTTTACAAAGTCTTTGATACAGTTGAACATAGTTTTATGTATCAGACACTTAATTATTTTGGTTTTGGCCCAACCTTTAAAAAAATTATGAAGACATTTTATTATAATATTTCAAGCAGTGTTTCATTATCCAGTGGCACTTCTTCTCGTTTTATTATTCGGAGAGGCATAAGACAAGGGTGCCCAATTTCACCATTTTTATTTTTATTAGTTGCAGAAACCCTAAATCTTTATACTGTACATTGTTCCCAAATTGAAGGTATTGAAATAGGAGATACCACATTAACTATCAGCCAACTTGCAGATGACACCTGTTTATTCTTAAAAAATAAAGATCAGGTCCCAGTTATTTTGAAGGCTTTTAAGCTGTTCTCTGATGCATCAGGTCTGCTAGTTAATCAATCTAAAAGTGAAATAATGACTATACACCAAACAGATCTAAGCATAGCGGGAATACAAGTGAAAGGAAAGGCAGTTAGATATTTAGGTATTGTAGTTAGTAAATCAACCTCAGAACGGATTACAGAAAACTTTTCACAAAGGCTACAAAAGACAAAAAATATCTTTAATTGCTGGCTCCAAAGGAATTTATCTGTTCAAGGTAGAGTGCTGATCTCAAAAGCTGAAGGTATTTCCAGACTTGTATACCCTGCACTGTCCCTTTATGTAGACTCTAAGATGTGTACCAGAATTGACAAAGTTTTATTTAAGTTTATTTGGAGAGGCAAAACAGAGTATGTTAAAAGAAAAACAATAATTAGGAATATATCAGGAGGATTAAATGCATTAGATTTTGAAACTATTAACAATATCTTTAAAATCAATTGGATCAAGAATTGCCTTTATAACAATGATACCTTATGGTTCTCTATCCCCAATTTGTCAGGGAAGAAGGCAAGAGGATTCAAGTGCAGGTCAAAATATATTTTTTATTTATCTAGTTGGCTGGGCAATAACAAAAACCTCCAGCCGAAAGGGCTGGAAAACCCACAGAGGGATAAAAAATCTCCAGGCAAAAATAAAAGAATATAAAAACCAAGGATGGCCTGTAGAGGGCAGACGGCAGTCTAGTACGCCAATCAACAGTGTAAAAACAAAAGAAAACGAATGCACTACCAACTGTCCCAACAGGAGGCGCACGGCAGTCCAAGCCGTCAATAAATAAAGTCAATGCAAAAGTGAAAGCAAAACTGTTCCAGAGGGAGGTGCACGGCAATCCAAAACCGTCAGTCAGCAAGGGGTTAATGCCGGTGCGCTTCAGACGAGAGAGAGCAGGTGGAGTGAATGTCGGCCGGAGAGGAAGATCGCTGGTGGGCGGTAGAGGGGGAACTACAGCAGGAAGTGCGGAGGGGTGAGGAAGCCGCGGCTGATCAGCAGCAGGGATGGTTTGACTAAGGAGAAAAAAAGGCGGAAATCCAAGACAAACATTAACGACTGGCACTGGAGCCTAAACAGAAACAGGACGAGACAGGACTGGACAAGATATTATAAAACAGGATCGTAAGGTAACACACGCGAACGATAAGGTACAAGACAGTGAGAACGAGAGGACTAAATAGGAAGACTAATGAAGGTAAACTACAGGCAGGTGTGAATGAACTAATGATCTAATGAGTAAAATGACAAGTGGGTGGGGTGAGACAGCGGAGCACATGGCGAGCTGTCAAACTAACGCCATGTGCGCCGAGAAAAACAACAAATGAACGTGACGACAACATGCAGGTGACAGACCATGACAGTACCCCACCCCTAGGAGCGCCACCTGGCGCCTCAGGGGAGGGGCTTACCCCGTCGCCGGTGAAAGTCCACAATCAATGTCCGGTCCAGAACATGCCGAGCTGGAATCCAACTCCTCTCCTCAGGACCATAACCCTCCCAGTCCACTAGATACTGAAAACCCCGGCCCCGGCAGGAGAACCATCCACTAGGCGAGGGGGGGGAGGGGCAGGGGAAGAGACAGCAGGGTTAAGACTAGATCTAAACACAGGTTTAACCCTGGATACATGAAAAACAGGGTGTACCCGACCAAGAGTGGGAGGCAACTTGAGCCGAACTGCCACCGGACTCAAGACCTTGGTGATGAGGTATGGGCCAATGAACCTGGGAGCCAATTTACGTGAGGCTACCCTAAGAGGCAGGTCCTTGGTGGATAACCATACCTTCTGACCACACACATATTCAGGTGGGGGGGTCCGATGACGGTCGGCTGCTGCTTTGGTTCGTCTAGAGGTCCGAGCCAAGACCTCCCTAGCCCTCGTCCAGGTGCGGCGGCACCGTTGAACAAAGGCCAAGGCCGACGGAACTGCAGCGTCAGGTTCCTGTGAGGGGAACAGAGGAGGTTGATAACCCATGGAACAGAGAAATGGGGACATACCTGTAGACGCTACCGGCAGGGAATTATGGGCGTACTCAACCCATGAGAGCTGTTGGCTCCAGGAACAAGGATTCTGGGAGGTCAGGCAGCGGAGGGTTCTTTCGAGATCCTGGTTGGCTCGCTCACATTGCCCATTGGTCTGAGGGTGAAATCCTGAAGAAAGACTCGCTGAGGCTCCGATCTGTCGACAGAACTCTCTCCAAAACCGGGAAACAAACTGTGGTCCCCTATCAGAGACCACATCAACCGGAAGGCCATGAATCCGGAAGACATGGTCAACCATAGCTTGAGCTGTTTCCTTGGCAGAGGGGAGTTTGGGCAAAGGAATAAAATGGGCTGCTTTAGAAAAGCGGTCTACTACAGTCATGATGACAGTGTTTCCTCTTGAGGGGGGAAGGCCAGAAACAAAATCAAGGGCCAGGTGTGACCATGGACGAGAGGGAATGGGCAAGGGCTTGAGCAGACCAACAGGCGCTTGGTTAGAAGTCTTGTTCTGGGCACAAACTGAGCAAGCCAACACAAACTGCCTGACGTCCGGCCTTAGAGAGGGCCACCAAAATCGCTGGCGGATGGCAGCCAGTGACCTCCAAATTCCTGGGTGACAAACCAGCCTGGATGCATGCCCCCACCGGAGGACCTCGGGACGCAGCGCAACCGGCACAAACAGCCGACCCTCCGGACACCCTTCTGGCACCTCAATCCCTCGGCCGGCCTTAATTACCTGCTGCTCGATGCCCCAGGAGAGGGACCCAACCACCACTCCCTCGGGGAGGATGGGTCCAATTGGGGACTCCTCACTGGGAGCCTCGAACAGCCGAGAGAGGGCATCAGGTTTAGTATTTTTGGACCCTGGCCGGTACGAGAGACTGAAGTTGAATCGGCCAAAGAAGAGTGCCCAGCGGGCCTGGCGTGCGCTCAACCTCTTGGCCGAACGGATATACTCCAGGTTCTTATGGTCCGTCCAGACCAAGAAGGGGTGCACTGCTCCCTCCAGCCAGTGACGCCACTCACCCAAAGCCAGCCTGACTGCCAACAGCTCCCTATTACCAATGTCGTAATTACGTTCTGCTGGGCTCAGGCGATGAGAGAAGAAGGCACAAGGGTGCACTTTCCCATCCTTTGAGGACCGCTGAGATAGGACCGCGCCTACCCCAACATCAGAGGCATCTACCTCGACAATGAATTGTTGTTCAGGATCTGGAATAGAAAGGACAGGAGCAGAGACGAAACGGGACTTAAGAGCATCAAAGGCCTCCTGAGCCTGTGTGTTCCACCTGAACAATACCTTAGTGGAGGTGAGAGCCGTTAAGGGTGCAGCAATCTGACTAAAGTTCCTGATGAAGCGCCTATAGAAATTGGCAAAACCCAGGAAACGCTGCAGAGCCTTGCGGGTGTTGGGGACTGGCCACGTAGCGACAGCCCTTATCTTGGCAGTATCAGGTTTTATTCCCTCAGCCGAGATGACATACCCCAGGAATGTAACCGACTTAGTGTGGAACTCGCACTTCTCCGCCTTAATAAAGAGTTGGTTCTCTAGTAGTCGTTGGAGGACCTGACGCACATGATGAGTGTGTGCCTGTAAAGAGGATGAGAAAATGAGAATATCATCCAGGTACACGAAGACAAACTTGTTTACCATGTCTCTCAGCACGTCGTTAACCAGGGCCTGGAAGACAGCTGGGGCATTGGTCAGACCAAAAGGTAAGACAAGATATTCAAAGTGTCCCGTAGGGGTATTAAAGGCTGTCTTCCACTCATCTCCCTCACGGATGCGCACCAAGTGGTAAGCGTTACGGAGGTCTAATTTGGTAAAGACCCGGGCTCCCTGCAACAACTCAAAGGCAGATGACATAAGAGGTAAGGGGTACCTGTTTTTAATTGTGATGTCGTTCAGCCCTCTGTAGTCGATACATGGACGCAGGGAGCCATCCTTCTTCTTTACAAAGAAGAAGCCCGCACCCGCAGGTGATGATGAGGGACGGATGAGACCAGTACTAAGTGATTCCTGAATATACCTGTCCATAGCCTCTCTTTCTGGACCAGAAAGGGAATACAAGCGACCCCTGGGTGGAGAAGTGCCTGGGAGGAGGTCAATGGCACAGTCATATGGTCGATGAGGAGGAAGGGATCCAGCCCGAGACCTGCTAAAGACCTGGCGAAGACCATGGTACTCCACCGGGACCTTAGTTACATCAACAATCTCCTCCTGCAACACAGAACACAAAGAACCAGGAGACAAGGCAGAACCCAGACAAGAAGCAAGACAAGACTGACTCCAGGCCAACACAGAATTCCCGGACCAATCAACGTGAGGATTGTGCCGTACCAGCCAGGGATGCCCCAAGACAACAGGGGAACCTGGTGAATCAAAAAGGTACAGTTCAATGGCCTCACGGTGATTGCCAGAAACGACAAGACTTACACGAGGGGTGACGTGGGTAATGGTAGAGATGAGCTGACCCGCCAGCGACCAGACAGAAATGGGAGAAGGGAGGGGGATGGCGGGAATACCCCACTGCTTGGCAGTGGAACTGTCCAGAAAATTGCCCTCGGCCCCCGAATCGAGCAAGGCAGAGCTGGAGTTGAGGGATCCCTCATGTTGAATGGTGATGGGTAACAGGGTGCGAGACAGGGGGGAATTCAGACAGGGAGAGGCGCCCACCAGGATCCCCTGGTTTACTGATGGGCCCTGGCTTTTAAAGGGCACTTGATGGCAAAGTGCCCTGGTTTGCCACAGTAAAGGCACACGCCACGAGCTAGACGGTCCCTCCTCTCCTGAGGCGTGAGGCGCATCCGTCCCATCTGCATGGGCTCGGCATCGGGAGTAGAGGGGGTTTGTTGGGGGAGGATGTCATCAACCCTCGAAGAAGAATGGACAGACCGCCACTGGCGGCGGCGGCGAAGGCGTCCCTCCACACGTAGAACCAGGTCAATAAGAGTCTCCAGGTGACGAGGAAGCTCATGAGAAGAGATCTCATCTTGGATCTCCTCATGCAGACCCTCAAAAAATCTGGACCGGAGGGCCCCTTCATTCCAGTCACAAGTGGCTGCCAATGTGTTGAATTCAATAGAATAGTCGGTGACGGACCGACCCTCCTGGGTCAGTCGTGCCAACCGGGTGGCTGCCTCATCTCCCTGTGCAGACCGGTCAAATAGCTTAATCATCTCTTGCTTAAAGTCATCAAAAAAGCGGCAGAAAGGTGCCCTGGCGTCCCAGACTGCAGTTCCCCACTCACGTGCTCTCCCCGTAAGCAGGGTCAGGACATATGCCACCCTGGAGGCCTCTGAGGCATAACGGCGGGGTTGTAGGGCAAAAACAAGCGCACACTGCGATAAAAAGGCCCGACAGGAGCTGGGGTCTCCATTATACGGTGGTGGATTGTTGGCATGGGGCTCTGGATCATGATGGTGTGTGATGAGAGGAGAGGCAACCTGTCTGGATCCTGCAGCCTCATGCTGGAGCGACTCAATCCGTGCATTGAGCTCAACCACCTGGGCAGTGAGCATCTCCACCTCTCTGGAGGTGGTGGTGAGCTGGGTGGCATGTTGACCCAAGAGTGCACCCTGCTGGGCGAGTGCAGTTCGCACCTGGTCCGAACCTGCTGAATCCATGATGACCTTATCGTTCTGTCAGGGAAGAAGGCAAGAGGATTCAAGTGCAGGTCAAAATATATTTTTTATTTATCTAGTTGGCTGGGCAATAACAAAAACCTCCAGCCGAAAGGGCTGGAAAACCCACAGAGGGATAAAAAATCTCCAGGCAAAAATAAAAGAATATAAAAACCAAGGATGGCCTGTAGAGGGCAGACGGCAGTCTAGTACGCCAATCAACAGTGTAAAAACAAAAGAAAACTAATGCACTACCAACTGTCCCAACAGGAGGCGCACGGCAGTCCAAGCCGTCAATAAATAAAGTCAATGCAAAAGTGAAAGCAAAACTGTTCCAGAGGGAGGTGCACAGCAATCCAAAACCGTCAGTCAGCAAGGGGTTAATGCCGGTGCGCTTCAGACGAGAGAGAGCAGGTGGAGTGAATGTCGGCCGGAGAGGAAGATCGCTGGTGGGCGGTAGAGGGGGAACTACAGCAGGAAGTGCGGAGGGGTGAGGAAGCCGCGGCTGATCAGCAGCAGGGATGGTTTGACTAAGGAGAAAAAAAGGCGGAAATCCAAGACAAACATTAACGACTGGCACTGGAGCCTAAACAGAAACAGGACGAGACAGGACTGGACAAGATATTATAAAACAGGATCGTAAGGTAACACACGCGAACGATAAGGTACAAGACAGTGAGAACGAGAGGACTAAATAGGAAGACTAATGAAGGTAAACTACAGGCAGGTGTGAATGAACTAATGATCTAATGAGTAAAATGACAAGTGGGTGGGGTGAGACAGCGGAGCACATGGCGAGCTGTCAAACTAACGCCATGTGCGCCGAAAAAACAACAAATGAACGTGAAGACAACATGCAGGTGACAGACCATGACACAATTTTATCTTTGAAAAATGTGGTGGCCTCCACTTTCTACTAACTTGTGATTTTAAGTGTTCTAAAATTCCTATTAAGATGTCTAATTTTCATAAACAAGCCTTGAATACATAGAAACTGATTTATAAGCATAACTTTTCCCCGCACTCATGTATTATCTAGAACAATCAGTATATTTTATTCAAAAACAAGTCCATATTTTGGAATGATTATGTTAAAAAAGGATTAATGTTTGTTACAGACTTATTAAATCATGCAGGGGATACATATAATTACAATGAATTTATTAAAACTTTTGGTTTAAAAATTACTTTGAATGAGTACAAAAAATTTATTCATTGTATCTCCCCAAAGTTACTTCACCTTATTAAAACTGCAAAAATATATAACCATGTATCTGGTTCTCGTCCAGAGCTTACTGTTAAGGGCCTTTCTATCATGGATAAAAAAATTAATAACAATTATATCAGGAAAATCCTAACTGCAGATAAAAGTGTTCCTCCAATAGCAATGGTTAAATGGAAACAAGCATTCCCTTCATTCTTCTTTTCCCCAAAAATCTGGACAGATATTACAAAATACATAATTCCTAATAAAGTAAAAGAAACTAATTTTAAAATATTACATAGATATTATCCATGCAATGATTTTATTAGTAAGTTTAAAGAAGGTTTTTCACCCTTGTGTTGTTTTTGTAAAATGGAACCGGAAACAATGCTTCATTTATTTTTCAGTTGCAGTTATACAAAATGGTCCCAAGTTTCCTTACTTCTTTTTGAAGTGTTTTATAAATTTATTAATATAACTAATATAATGGTTTTATTTATGGATTGCAACTCTGGAATATTGGAAATGGACAAAATAACAAAAATTCTTATTTTATATGGAAAGTATCACATCCACAAAACAAAATGTATGCTGACTGTACCAAATTGTAAACTGTTCTTCATTGATCTAAAAATTTTTTATGATTCACTCACTTCTATACAGAGTAATACTAAAGCTATTAAGACATCCCAACTGCTGAAAAAAATACTTAATGTCCATGATTAATTTCTGTTGTTAATTCCCTTGTACACTGTTTTATGTATAATCCTGTACTCCCCTGTTTAATCAATAAAAAATAAAAAAAATAAAATAAAATAAATGGTTGGTGATGGTCGGTCTTGAACGATTCGTTCATTTTGAACGAATCTTCAATATGACTCGGGAACTACGAGTCCTCTCAGGGAGTGATTCGTTCATCCGTGCGTGCGCAGACTGCGCACATTTGTGCAGGTGGTGTTGTTCATTTCAAGTATTTTGAGTCGTTCATTGCGGAAAGGCAGAAGCCAATCATCTTTCGAGTCCTCTATCGAGTTTGAGTGATTCGTTCCTCACGGGCCAATCATATGCATTTAGAGCCGGAAAGAGATTTGATCCGTTTACCTCTCGAGTCCTGAGGGCGGACCAAGATGGCGTACTAGGTAGCAGCATTTTGTAACAGCTGGCGGAGTCTCAAAGTGTTTCTTAGTGTTCTTTAAAGTTTTCCCAATTAATTGGTAGTGAATTGTTTTTTCATCATCTATAAATGGCGGGTAGAGTAAGAAAACCGGAGGATACAGCTGTGATCAGCGACAAATTTGATCATGATTATGCGGAGGTGATGGAAGTAGGTGCTGAAACTAATAAGCGTCTCCTGGAGGTTTGTGGTGACGTGAATCTACCTGTTACGCCCAGTAAAATGCACATTTAGAAGAAAGTACGTTCTGACAGCGAAAAAGATATCTCTAATGCAGATATTCTGGAGGCTATTTACTCCCTCGGCAAAAGATTTGACAAGCAGGAAGAAAAGTTGGAAGAAGTCACGAAAAAATTGGAAGAGAACTGTAGCGTCATATGTGAAGTTAAAGAGGGGTTAAAGGCTCAAAAACAGAAGGCAATTGAATTGGAACTGGAGCTTTCTGATCTTCAAAAAGAAAACAAAGAGTTGAAATCTAGGGTAGGAGAATTGGATCCCTACAAAAGGCACTGGAATTTACGCATAAAAGGACTTCCAGAGAAACAGAACGAGAATACTAGAGAAGTAGTGATCACCTTGCTCTCCAAGATTGCACCTGGCGTGCCCTGGGAAATGGAAGAAGCAGTTGACACAGTCCATCGAATTGGCAGGAGAGAAGGTAATCGCACACGTCAAATCATCATGCAGTTTTCAAAGAGAATCTACAGAGATCAAATCTGGAAACTGTCCAAGGGATCATCAGTGTGCAACGAGGCAGGTTGTCATTTTGCGGAGGATTTAATCAGAGAGGACAGAGAGGCGAGGCAAGTGCTCTGGCCACGCATTAAACAAGCTCGAGCAGAAGGGAAAGTGGCATACTTTCGGGGTCCATTGGCTTTCATTGAGGGAAAGCAAATTTTTCCAGGATGATGAAAGCTTTGAATAAGGGAAAAGATTATTATTCAGAGACTCTTTTTGCATTGCAAGTTTTTTCTTCTTCTTTCGATTCTATACTGACTGTTCTGTGACATTTCTTCTTTGTTCACTGTGAGTTCCAGTGGAACATGTTTTCACTAAAATCTAGTTTATCTTTTTGTTCACTGAATGCAAGGGGTCTAAAGGACAAAGTAAAACGGAAAGCTATTTTTTTTGTTTGCTAAGGGGCAGAAATCACAGTTTTTGTTTCTTCAAGAGACTCATTCTTCTGTTGAAGATGAAGCTTTTTGGAAAATACAGTGGGGAGACACAATCTTGTTCAGTCATGGCTCTAATCGATCAGCAGGTGTCGCCATATGCCTCAACAATTGTCCTGGGAAGGTTGTGACTTTTCAGTCTGATGATTATGGTCATTGGCTTACTGCTATGATTAACAGTGAAGGTTTTTTTGTTATTATAGTGAATGTGTATGGCTATAATAGTGCTGGGCAAAACAAGTCTTTATTATCCGATCTAACAGAGGTTGTTTTACAATTTAAATCGAAATTTAATACAAATTTGGTACTAATTGGGGGTGATTTTAACTTGGCACCTGATGAATGGATGGATAGATCTCCTTCTAGTTTTACAAGTCATCGTCTTAATAGTATTATTCAGGAATTTTGCCAAGTTAACTCTCTTATAGAGGTATGGAGAGTCAACAATCCTAATACCAATCAATTCTCTTGGATCAAACCTAATGGGTCATCTAGGTCACGAATAGATTTTTGGCTCATAACTGAGGAATATCTGGAGCTTGCGAACCAGGTTTTAATTTCTGCTGCACCATTGACAGATCACTGTTTGATTTCATTAACTTTGACACCAGTAAGAAAAAATACTACTAAGAAAGACCATTGGTAGTTCAATGCAGAACTTTTAAAGGATAAAGTTTATTGTAGTCAAATTAGAAACCTAATTAGGGAGGTTGAGAATGATTTCTCTTTAAATTCCAGTGGGATTAAATGGGAGTACTTTAAATTTGAAACAAGGGAAATTTCAATTCGGTTTGGTAAACAAAAGAGAAGCGATATATTGCAAAAAGAATTAAGAATAATTCAGGAAATTAATGATTGCTGTAACACACATGATAAGGTTAAAGATGTGGAAAAGTTAATCACTCTTCAAGCTAAATTAGACAGCATGTATGTAATGAAAGCACAAGGAGCTTTTGTAAGGTCTCGGGCAAAATGGATGGAAGAAGGAGAGAAGAACACAGCTTACTTTTGTCAATTAGAAAAGAGGAGACAGCAAAGTAATGCAATTCATACTTTAGTTACTAAGGATACAATAATTACGGATTCTAAACTGATATATGAGGAAATATATTCATTTTTTAGTAATATTTATTCTTCATCATATTCTGAAAATAATGCTATTCAATTTCTAGAAAAGGTTAAAGATTATATCCCACAGATAGATATTAAATTTAAAGAAATGTGTGATGAGGATTTGAAGCTAGAGGAACTTGAAGCAGCTATTAAAAAATGTGTTTGGGTAAGTCTCCTGGTCAGGATGGTTTGATTACTAACTTCTACAAATTGTTTTGGGAGGATATAAAACATTTGTTATTTGCAGCATTAAAAGAGTGTTTTAATTCGAATACTTTACTTACAACAATGAAACAGGGCTTAATTATTCTTGTTCCAAAGGCAAACAAAGATAAAAGAATTATTGAGAATTTGAGGCCGATTACTCTACTCAATGTGGATTATAAAATTCTTACATCTGCTATAGCTAATAGATTGAAATTTAGATTGAATCAAGTTATAAGTGAAACTCAGTCTGGTTTTATTAAAGGAAGGCTAATTCACAACAACATTAGACTTGTCTTAGATCTAATTGATTATGGACATTTAATTAAAGAGGATGGGTTTGTTTTATTTCTTGACTTCTACAAGGCATTCGATACTGTAGAACATAATTTTATTTTACATACATTGAAATTTTTTGGTTTTGGACATAAATTTGTTAAAGTAATAGAAATGTTATATAAAGACATAAATATTTCAGTATCATTACCATTTGGGACTTCGAAGAGGTTTAACATTAATAGAGGCATCAGACAAGGGGATCCAACAAGCCCGTATTTATTTATTGTAGTAGCCGAATTATTAGCATTGTATGTTAAAAATTGCAGAGCTATTAGACCTATGAATGTTTTAGGGAGTCAATTAATAATAAGTCAACTAGCAGACGATACCACCCTGTTTCTCAGTAATGCAGAGCAGATTCCAGTTGCCATTAATCTGGTGTCTCATTTTTCAAATGCTTCTGGTCTGCAATTGAATTTAAAAAAATGTGAGCTGATGGCAATCCATAACCATAACGAAACACAACTGTTCAATATTCCAGTTAAAAATGAGGTAAAATACTTGGGTGTTGTTATTTCTAAAGACCCTAAAGTTAGGGAAAAAGCTAATTTGATGGATAATTTGATAAAAAGTCAAAAAATATTAAATTTGTGGGTTCAAAGGGATCTATCTATTTTTGGTAGAATTGTTTTACAAAGTCAGAAGCACTTTCCAGGATGATTTGCCCAGCTTTTTCTTTAAGTATTACTGATAGGTACATTAAAAATCTGAATCAAATGCAATATAAATTTCTATGGAAAAATAAGCATCATTTTCTAAGAAAATCAGATGTAGTGAAACCAATCAATGAGGGTGGATTGAATGTAATTGATTTTGATGTTATGAATGGTACCCTTAAGCTGAAATGGCTTCAAACCTTCCTTCGACATAAACATTCTTTCTGGTTTAGGTTTTCTTTTAAAATTTTTGATTTCTTTGGGGGAATAGACTTTCTTTTAAGATGCGATTTTGAGCCATCAAAGTTAAAATGTAAATTGTCATCTTTTCATAGTCAGGTATTACTGTATTGGAAGTTAATATACAAACATAATTTTTCGCCACATAGCTGTTCTTTGTGGAATAATAAGTATATACTTATTAAGAGGAAATCTGTGTTTTTTCAAGAGTGGATGGACAAAGGTGTTTGGTCTATTTTACAAATTTTGGATGGGGTTGGAAATTTCCTCAATTATGAGGATTTTTGTGAAAAATACCATATTATTTGTACTCAGAAATTGTATTTGTCTTTGTTGAAAGCTATTCCTGGTGGTTTGGTTCAGCTAATCAAAGGGGAATTGGGTTATTCTTCTGTGATACCAAGATTGGGCAACCTTATTATTTCTGGTATTAATTTTACTGGGCAGAGCTGTAATAATAAGACATTAAGAAGGTTAGTAAATACACAGCTTTTCCCTTCTAAAGTTAAGAAAAGACCCTTCCATTTTCCGGAAGACAAGGTGATTCGAATTCGAACAAGATTTCTCTCTTTTCCACTTCTACCAAAGGCAAAAGAAGTTCAGTTTAAAATTATTAACGATATTTATCCTTGTAATGAGTTCCTCAGACACAGATTTAATTTGGATTGTAACGTTTGTACCTTTTGTGAAGCAGACATAGAGTCATTGGAACATTTGTTTTATTTATGCAAATTTTCAAAAAAGTTATGGGATGACATTACTGTTTGGTTAAGATTAAAATATGTAATACCTGATTTTGATTTTAAAACTGTAAAATATTTATCTTTTTGTCAGAATTCTGAGCTGGAATTTTTGGTTAACAATATTGTGACTATGGCAAACTATTTCATTCACAAATGCAGATTTTTTAATAACCCCCTACTTTTCTGCTTTTCCACAAAGATTTAATGGTCTTCTTCAATTCCTTAAAGCTGATGAGACATAAAAAAGCCCGTAAACTGTGTAGTCTGTTAAAGGCATTTTTTAATGATTAACCCCTTTGTATTATAGTGCATTGTATTTTGCTTTTTATTTATTTCAATTTTATTATTTTTATATATATTTATTTGTTTTTTTTTCTGTTTTTTGTGTGAATGCTGCTATTTGGACTTTCTAGATGAATAAGATGTTTCTTTGTTCGGTCATTTGTTCTTTTTTCTGTATGTTCTTATAAGATCTAATAAATAAAAAATTTTAAAAACGAGTCCTGGGTCTGAGTCGTTCATCACGTGAAAGACAGAAGCCAATCATAGGCATTTAGAGCCGGAAAGAGATTTGATCCTTTCACCTCTTGAGTCCTCGGGTTTGAGTCATTCTATCATGATGAACAAACAACTCAAGAAACAGAAGACTCGAAAGGTGAACTAATCATCATGGCTCCTCTATCGGCTCAGACTGTGTACATTGGTTAAGATTATATGTGACTGTCAGTGTAACGTGAACGAACCACTGACATTTGAAGACATGAAGAGGTGAGCTGAGCAAAGAGACAAAAATACCTTCATAGACAAAAGAGCAGGTAAACATTGAATTATTATTTTCTCCTTCTAGTATTTTATTTATGACTTATTTGTCATGTGATCAACCTTTTGGGCTCGTTGTAGATGTGTTTGGAAGCAATTCGTAACATTTTAATAATATTTTGGCAAATTGAACCAAATGAACGAAATGACTCGAAAAAAGATTCGTTCATCTCGATGAACGAGACTCAAAGATCCGAGTTAGTAAAATGATCCGAACTTTCCATCACTAGAATGTATCCGAGTGAAAAACTGCGAGCAGCAAAGCTGTGTTGAGTGCAGGGCTGGACTGGGGCAAAAAAATCGGCCCTGGCATTTTGGGCCAGAGCGGCCCACTAAATTCAATCAAAATGCTATCTATCTATGCACGTCCAATATTTTTATCAACTCATATTCTATAAAACACAAAAGCCATATATATGAAATAAATAAATAAATACAAACTTTAATCTCAATTTAATTTCTGTATACTGTCCATAAAGATATTTGTTGAGTTCTAAAAAATACACTATTCATTCATTTATTTTTCTTCGCATAAGTCCCTTATTTATCAGGGGTTGCCACAGTGGAATGAACTGCCAACTATTCCAGCATGTTTAATGCAGCAGATGCCTTTCCAGCCACAACCCAATATTGGAAATCACCCATACACAGGGCCGCTGCTGGCCAAAATGGTGCCCTAAGCAGAATTTTGCAGTGGTGCCCCCACCAAAACCACACAAAAAAAAAAAAAAACACATACACAAAAATATGCATTGAAACATGTATTTATTTATGCGTATTATATATATATATATATATATATATATATATATATATATATATATATATATATATATATATATATATATATATATATATATATATATATATATATGATAAAATGTTTGGAATGGAGTTTTCCTTATTTTCATCCATTTACAAAAGGTCATCAATAAAACAAAAATTATACTTAAACATTAAATAAAATCTTTACATTATAAGATAATGCTTAACATAAATAAACAGACATGTCTTCTGAAACTAAGCTGTAGGTTGTGTGATTCCTTCAAAAGTCTAAAATTAATTCTATATTATTTATCCATTATTCATTCATTCTTTTTCTTTTCAGTTTAGTCCCTTTATTAATCTGGTGTCAAACCAACACTGGAAAATATTTATCCATTATGTGTAACATAATGTTTTTTTTTTTAATTGATTAAACAGGGGAGTACAGGATTATACATAAAACAGTGTACAAGGGAATTAACAACAGAAATTAATCATGGACATTAAGTATTTTTTTCAACAGTTGGGATGTCTTAATAGCTTTGGTATTACTCTGTATAGAAGTGAGTGATTCATAAAAATTTTTTAGATCAATGAAGAATAGTTTACAATTTGGTACAGTCAGCATACATTTTGTTTTGTGGATGTGATACTTTCCAAATAAAATAAGAATTTTTGTTATTTTGTCCATTTCCAATATTCCAGAGTTGCAATCCATAAATAAAACCATTAAATCAGTTATATTGATAAATTTATAAAACACTTCAAAAAGAAGTAAGGAAACTTGGGACCAAAACCATTTTGTGTAACTGCAACTGAAAAATAAATCAAGGATTGTTTCCGGTTCCATTTTACAAAAACAACTCAGGGGTGAAAAACCTTCTTTAAACTTACTAATAAAATCATTGCATGGATAATATCTATGTAATATTTTAAAATTTGTTTCTTTTACTTTATTAGGAATTATGTATTTTGTAATATCGGTCCAGATTTTTGGGGAAAAGAAGAATGAAGGGAATGCTTGTTTCCATTTAACCATTGCTATTGGAGGAACACTTTTATCTGCAGTTAGGATTTTCCTGATATAATTGTTATTAATTTTTTTATCCATGATAGAAAGGCCCTTAACAGTAAGCTCTGGAAGAGAACCAGATACATGGTTATATATTTTTGCAGTTTTAATAAGGTGAAGCAACTTTGGGGAAATACAATGAATACATTTTTTGTACTCATTCAAAGTAATTTTTAAACCAAAAATTTTAATAAATTCATTGTAATTATATGTATCCCCTACATGATTTAATAAGTCTGTAACAAAAATTAATCCTTTTTTAACATAACCATTCCAAAATATGGACTTGTTTTTGAATAAAATATACTGATTGTTCCAGATAATACATGAGTGGGGGGAAAAGTTATGCTTATAAATCAGTTTCCATGTATTCAAGGCTTGTTTATGAAAATTGGACATCTTAATAGGAATTTTAGAACACTTAAAATCACAAGTTAGTAAAAAGTGGAGGCCACCACATTTTTCAAAGATAAAATTGGGGATAGAGAACCATAAGGTATTATTGTTATAAAGGCAATTCTTGATCCAATTGATTTTAAAGATATTGTTAATAGTTTCAAAATCTAATGCATTTAATCCTCCTTCTGATATATTCCTAATTATTGTTTTTCTTTGTTTTGCCTCTCCAAATAAACTTAAATAAAACTTTGTTAATTCTGGTACACATCTTAGAGTCTACATAAAGGGACAGTGCAGGGTATACAAGTCTGGAAATACCTTCAGCTTTTGAGATCAGCACTCTACCTTGAACAGATAAATTTCTTTGGAGCCAGCAATTAAAGATATTTTTTGTCTTTTGTAGCCTTTGTGAAAAGTTTTCTGTAATCCGTTCTGAGGCTGATTTGCTAACTACAATACCTAAATATCTAACTGCCTTTTTAACTTGTATTCCCGATATGCTTAGATCATCTGTTTGGTGTATAGTCATTATTTCACTTTTGGATTGATTAACTAGCAGACCTGATGCATCAGAGAACAGCTTAAAAGCCTTCAAAATAACTGGGACCTGATCTTTATTTTTTAAGAATAAACAGGTGTCATCTGCAAGTTGGCTGATAGTTAATGTGGTATCTCCTATTTAAATACCTTCAATTTGGGAACAATGTACAGTATAAAGATTTAGGGTTTCTGCAACTAATAAAAATAAAAATGGTGAAATTGGGCACCCTTGTCTTATGCCTCTCCGAATAATAAAACGAGAAGAAGTACCACTGGATAAAGAAACACTGCTTGAAATATTATAATAAAATGTCTTTATCATTTTTTTAAAGGTTGGGCCAAAACCAAAATAATTAAGTGTCTGATACATAAAACTATGTTCAACTGTATCAAAGACTTTGTAAAAATCTAAAAATAAAATTATAGCCTCCTCATTTACTAACTCAGAGTAATCCAGCAGATCTAATACCAATCTAATATTATTTAAGATATTTTTTCCCTTCATAAATACAGATTGGGAGAGAGATATGATTTCCTCCAAACATGGTTTTAACCTAGTAGCATATAATGATGCTAGTAATTTGTAATCTGAGTTGAGTAGCGTAATTGGATGCCAATTATCCAAGTAAAGATTGTCTTTATTTGGTTTTGGAATCAAAGTAATTACTCCCTGTTTCATTGATTCTGCAAGTTCTCCATTGGCAGCACATTCGTTAAACATATTTAAAATTAAGTCTCTTAGATCTTCCCAGAAAACTCTATAAAACTCAAAAGGCAGACCATCAGGTCCTGGACTTTTATTAAAAGGCGTTTTTTTAATGAAATCATCCAATTCCCTTAAAGACATTTGCTCTTCACAGAGGTTTTTATTAATCTTGCTTATGCAAGGAATAAAATGCTTTAATTTACTAAAAAAAAGATCACTTGAGACAGAGTTAAAATTAGATGTGTATAACTTTTGATAAAAATCTGAAACAAATTTTGAAATAGTTTTTTCATCTGTTACTACATTATTATCAATATACAAAGAACTATTTTTTTTTGTTTTACCCCGCTTTTTTTCTAAGTTAAAGAAGTATGCTGAATTTTTTTCGCCAGCTTTTAACCACTTGGCTCTTGATCTAATAAAGGCACCTTTTGCCTTTTCAATATAGAAAGTGTTTAGTTTTTCTCTTAATGTGTATAATTTTTCTGTCTCTGTATCAGATGGGGAAGTAATACATGCAAGATGATTAATTTACTTTACTAAGGATTCATAATATAGTCCCTTAGATTTTGACAATTTTTTACTAAATTTTATTGAAAACTTGCGACACTCAAATTTTAATAATTCCCAATTTAAGATATGAGAGTTGATTGTGTTTTTTTAAAAGTCAATTATGCTTTTAATCCCCAAACAGTATTCAGAGTTCTGTAATAGAGAGGTGTTTAATTTCCAATATCCAGGCTTTCTTGATGAACTACAGATGAAATTTGAAATTTCTAATTCAATACCTGCATGATCAGTTAATGGGGCAGTGGAGATACTGCAAGATTTAACAGATGAAATCAAACTATCAGATATTAACCAAAAATCTATACGTGATTTCTGTGTCAGGTCAGATTTAAACCAGGTAAAAGAAGAGGAAATGTCATTGTGTAAGAGTCTATAAATATCTACTAAAGAAAGATTAGAGCAAATATCACTAATAATTTTATTGGGCGTATTATTGTCATATTTTGGAGGAAACCTATCAAAGCAAAGATCAGGAGCTTCATTAAAGTCCCCACCTGTAATTATTGTTGAGGATGGATATTTTATTTTTAAAGAAGTTAGTTTGACAGTTAAGTCTGAAAAGAACACAGAGTTAAGATTGGACCTATTATAGCCGTATACATTTGTAAGAATAACAATGTTTTCTCTAAACTGAATTACAGTGATTAACCACCTGCCTTCATTTGAGCAATGTGATTCAAGTAAAGTGTTTTTGAACTGTGGATTAAATAAAGTCATAACTCCGGCTGAGTTATTAGAACCATGACAAAACATAATTTTTCTCCCCCACTGGTTTGACCAAAAAGATTCATCTTTCACGTTTGAATGCGATTCCTGCAAAAAATAGACATCTGTTTTTTGATTTACAAAAAAGAAATAAAGCTTTACGTTTAGTTTAGTCCCTAATTCCCCTAACATTAAGCGAAAAACAAGACAAACTAAATAACATAACAAATTGAACGAGTTCTGAAACGATTCAAGTAGTAGAACTACTGTACTTAGAAGAACGTCTTTTACAAGTTAGTGTAAAGGAAAAAAGATGAGTGCAACGCTTGTCCAGACCTCCTCATCATTATAAACGTATTTTCGTTTTTCTAGTTTGAAAAAAGAACCCAGCATTTAGCAAAATCAAAGAGAGTGTAAGTTTTTGACATTAGAATGTTCAGGTGTGTCACTTAAATATCGTCAACAGTGACTTTTTTCCGTCAATGACAGCCGTAGAGCCTTGAAACCCTGCACGTTTACCTTCCAGTCTAGCTTGATTGATGAGCGGCCACAGTTTGTTCCGAGCATCTCTTGCACGTTGCGTCAAGTCCTCCGTTATTCTGATATTTTTTTGTTTGAGGATTTCAGAGCGCTTCGCGTCGGTCCAGATGAGGTCACGGTGCGTACGAGACATGAACTGCACAATAATGCGACGAGGATGTGTCAGATTTTTCTTACCGAGTCTGTGAGCAACGACGATTGAGGATTGCAGAACATCAGACAAACATGGTGAAACAAGCCGCAGTATTTCCATTACCTCCATTTTTACGTTTTCTCCTTCTACTTCAGGGATACCACCAATCCGAAGATTCCACCGCCTTTTGTACGACTCAAGCTCGTCCAACTTTTCCCAGAGTTGTTTATTTTCTGTTTTTAAGGATGTAACTTGATCCTTTATCGCACTTGATTTGGCAACGGCTAAGTCAGCTTTGTTAGCAATCGTGTCCATTTCAGACACGAGTTCAGTGATGCGGCTCGAGTTGTTTGAAACAGATTGTTCTATTGCCACCAATTTCTCCAAAAAATCGTCTTGTTTCTTCCGCAAATTTTCAATGGCTTGCAAGAGAACTGCATTAGATGGCTCGGCTGTGTGATGTCGCATCTTTGCATTTGGACTCTTCGTCGGAGTTTCAGGTAGTGTTGTTGATGATGAATCAAAATCGTCCTTTTCCCCTGTTGTTTTGGTATAATTATGTTGTCTCTTTACTGCTAAAGCGTCTTCCATAGCAAACTGTAAAGAACTTTTCCTTGTTGCTAGGCCTATATCAGTTAGGTAACAGGCGAGCTCAGTCAATGTTCATAAATCCACTTGATGTACACACACAAAAAACACTCTTAAAAAGTAGGGTTCATAAGTATCAAATTCGTTGAGGTAAATTATTATTATACAGTCATGAAGGCAAGTTAGGTCAAGAATTGCAGATAAGGTTGTAGAGCTACTAAAACCACGTCTTACATAGGCGCCATCTTGGCGCGCTCCGATATACATTTTGTTGATGTGAGTTTTCCTGAATTCAGCAGCTATATTCAGTTCATGTTGTAAGGGTGCCCTCGTGGGGTGTACAAGGGAACTGCAGACATATGTATTGTACATAGAAATATGTCTATGGTATCATAGATGACGCAACACAGTGGTTGCTATGATACATGATGCACACTGTGGATTCTTAACAGGAAAAAACTCTCAGAATTCTGACTTTTTATAATAAACAATTGCAACATTATATATCAGAATTGAATGACAGAATCTAAATTCTGACTTTATGACTCGGAATTGTGAATTTATATCTCAGAATTTGAGTTTTAGAACTCGGAATTTTTAGTTTTTCTCACGCAATTCTATGAAAAAAGGTTGTAATGAATAAATGAATAATGGATAAATAATATAGAATTAATTGTATCCTTTTGAAGGAATCACACAACCTCCATAACCCACTCCATAACTCCATAACCCACTCAAACATCTTTTTTTCTTTTTTTATTCAAAGTTGGGAACTGGCTTCTATAGAAAACGGCTTGGTTTATTGTGGAAAAAAAATATTTTAACAAAAATAAATTAATGTCTTACCATAGCTCAAAAACAATGAATGGCAGCAAAGCACGAAATTAATTCACATAAACTGAGTTTACACTGCGAATCAGGCAGATTGGTTGGAGTTGTGGCGATGTTTAGGGTTAATTAATTTGCCTCGCTAATGTAATGTTACTTCAAATAAAATATGATTTTCAGATTCACAGACAAATGAACATACCTGAAAGGGATGCACGGGATTCATCTTGTGCTTTTTTCTTTTTCTCTTCTCAGCCCCAGACTGTTTTTGTTTTTTCCCGAGCATTGTATTGCATTAATCTATCTGCTAGCAGCCGCAAAGGCGCGAACACAGGTGGACCGGGCCGCGTGAATGCGCGTACGCGCGCATGCACGCAAAAAAATGTCTTGACACGTGTCACATGTTTTTTTGCGTTCATCATAAAATGCATTTAAAAATATATATTTATTATTTTTTATGTATATTAATTCTTTTGTTAATATTAATATACAAGGAAGAGATTTTTTTTTGAGCACCGGAGATGGTGCCCCCCTTCGGAGGTGAGGCCCTACGCTGCCTGCGTACTCTGCGTATAGGGAGCGGCGGTACTGCCCATACACACTCATTCACACACACTCATACACTACAGCCAATTTAGCTTATTCAATACACTATTCACTCAGCCTATATTCAATATTAAACATAACAAAAACTGCCTGCTAATGCATGGGTAAATCTTCAAGGGGAACAGTGTTACATTTTAACCTCTTTCACCTCATCCTGCTTGCTGTTTCACTATCTAAACAATGAAAACATAATATAAGTCAAATTTGTTTCATTTTGATATTATGATTAACAGACACCAAACAGCCTCGTGTAGCTGAATATTTTTATGAGCATCATCTTCACACTGCATATTTATAACAAAACAGGGATTAAATATAACTGTCTCCTTTAATTTCCATTGAAAAGAATGAACTTTACCCTGTCTCTTTTGCAGAATATTAGTTTTAATAACCAATAATGGCCATTATAACAGTATAACGTACATTAAATTTAAACGATAAAGGTAAGCAATCAGTCAATGTGCAGAATCAGTGTATGTGGTTTCATAAATTAATATATTAGCTTATCTTTGCACTCAGCCAAAACAGTTAACTGAAAACAAGTGATTCAAAAGACATAAGAATTGTTAGATAGAGACAACAAGATGAATTTAATATCACGTTTAACAACTATAGTGAGATGAGATCATCCAGCAAATGAACTGTCTGACATGCACTATACTCTCACCTGGGGTTTATGCTCACCCGCTGAACTAGTGGCTGCAGCTCTGGGCAGAGAGTGTGTGGTCACGTGATTCGCGTTTTTAGCCGTGTACTAGAATGAACAGAGAACTTTTCAGAATCGCTAAATGAAACGCCGGTGTATTTCCCGCGATTTCTCTGCGCCTCCCTTGCGTTTCTTCTCTCTGACTCTCGACTATTTTGACAAATACACACAGACGACGCACGCTCACACGGAGTCCAAAATAGGAGTTTGTGATTGGGCCAGCCCAATGTCAATACTGAAAAGAGCCAATGGGCTGCAAAGTGTCACATGGGCCGGCCCGGTCTGTCTGTCCGGGGAAAAAAGCATCTACTTTCAGAGAGTCACAGATCACAGCAGCGTCAATCAATAAGGCAGAAAAAAACGATAGGCTGCTAAGCCTTTTATGGGCCGATCAAATCATAAGACGATGATCAGCCCGGCCCAAAAAGTATGTCGGCCCACCGGGAAAGTGCCCGGTCTGCCAGATGGCCAGTCCGCCCCTGGTTGTGTGTGTGCGTGTGTAGTCACTTTTGACCAATCAGCTTTCTTAAATTTACAATCACTCTTATTGGTTGGTGATTGTTGTTTCGCGCGCAGTGAGCAGCGAAAATACATAATGGCATAGTGGCCTACTTAAATAATAACAGTGTTTTCTAAATCAAGCATTTATATATTTTAAATACGAGTACGTTAAATCTGATTATGAGCCTGATCAAGAGAAGATGAAACTGCATGAATGGATCAGGAGACAGATGCAAAGTGATCTGAAAGTCAGACAGAAAACATGACGAAAGAGGTAACTGAGCTCATCTTGAAGACAGAGTTTTGCTTGGCACATAATAGTGAAGTGAATTGAATGTCAGTGGTGCTAGTAAGTAAGTCACGTGGCTCTTTAAAAAAATGCGTTTGCCAAAAAAAAATCAGAAATGGCTCTTTGCTGAAAAAAGGTTCCCGACCCCTGATGTAAAGCATACGAGAGTTTCTAACACAATGTCTGGTGTATTAAAGAGGAGTGTGTCCTGCAGGTGGTTGTCAAGCCAGCTCACCTGCGTGGAGCACAATTATGCATCATACCATTATGTGATGCATTGTGTGTATGCCTTACTAAAAAGATAGGTCTTTAATCTAGTTTTGAAATGATAGAGTGTGTCTGAGCCTCATTATCAGGAAGGCTATTCCAAAGTTTAGGAGCCATAAATGAGAAGGCTTGACCTCCTTTACTCGACTTTTGAGATCTTAAAGAGCGGGTTGGATTGTAGCAAGACAGAAAGTTGGTTAGATAAACAGGAGCTAGATTATTTAAAGCTTTATAGGTAAGAAGCAATATTTTAATCAATGCGGAACTTAACAGGCAGTAAGAAGGATAAAATTTGGGTGATATGATCATATTTTCTAGACCTGGTAAGAACTCTGGAAGCTGCATTTTATACTAGCTGGAGTTTATTAATAGAGGATGCTGGGCAACCAGCGAACAGAGCATTACAGTAATACAGCCTATAAGTCATAAAAGCAGGGCTTGACATTAACTTTTTTGATCACCAGCCACTGTGGCTAGTAGTTTTCCAACAATACTAGGCACTCGCCATTTTCACTAGTCACAATTTTATTGTTGGGAAAATATATTTTATACACATAAATATGACGTTGACATGCTAAAATTACTTGATTTAGATTTTGTGTTATTTCCACATACCTCCTCATTCATTTCACTTTTTGTGTGTCCCTGTGTCATGTATGAGCTTGCTCAATAATCATGAGCAAATGTTTTTTTTTTTTCACATAATTTTCAGAGCTCAAAATTAAGGATTTACCAAATTTATCTCTGACCACACCACAATTAATAATCAACAATTAATTAACAATTAATTATTTCTTAGCCACGCATTTTAAATGTGTCAAAACAAGCTAAATATAACTGTATACTATACTTTTTATTTTACAAAACATATGCACAGTAATCTGTCCTGGCTAAAGGACTCAGATCACCAGTTAACTACACATAAATGGGGAGGTAATCTCCCCTTAAAGCAATGTTATTGTAAAAAATTATAATTAAACCATATTAACGCAAAAGAAAGCAGGTAAAAACACACCGTTTGATAATTAAAGGACTAGACATCATATGGCGCAAATTGGGCGTTTTGTGCATTTGAGCAACGGAGCAATGGCATAGGCAGAAAAGCAAGCAGCTTACAATGATGGAGACTGGTTCAATGTTGACGACTGCTGGACGTGACCAAACTGAAGGACATTATTTGTGCTTTACATGTATGGCAGGTATTATGGTGTGCGTAAATTCGATAAATTATTTCGTTTATCTCTTTCCCTGCAGTTAACGAGAGAAAATGCTTCCCTGCCATTGACAAGTTTTATAGAAATCTGTGTTTTAGGTGTATTACGGTAGAGGAAGCCTGTCCTGAGCGAGATGCATGATGTCAGATGTTCCGGGGAGTGAAATCTGAGATAGTAAGATCTAAGTAAAATGTATACATCCTTCTTTTGGCTTAATCCCTACCTTGTCTTGACAAGAGCGCAAAATAAAGAAGCTTTATTTTTATGATTTGTGTCATTGTCATTGTGTCAGATTGCACACCTAACATAGTCGGCTACCTAATAGGGTAAATTTTTTATCTTTATATATATTTTTTTCTTAATCATAAAATTGTCTGCAAATGTCTGGGAATTATCACCACAAAATCAGACATTTTTAACGGAAAAAAATCACAAAACAATCATGAAAAACTAGGGGGTCTGTGTACTACAGTATGTCATGTTAAATCAAATGTGCAAAAAAGTTACCCCAGCTGAAAAAATGCTTTGCATAGTTCTACCAGTCAAAACAGGAAATATGACTTTATAGCCAGGACTAGAGACAACAAAAAAGACAAACCTATGATGAACCACAAAGAAAGTGTGTCTAATCATTTAAGTACTATCTAAACATAGAGGGTGAAAAAGTTAGAGTCTGTAAGTTGTTTTATCTGGGCACTCTTGCCACCAGTCAGAAACCAGTGTATAATATACACATGAAAAAAAATCTGACTACTTCCATGCCAAAACCCTATCTAAGGGGGAAGCATCCAAAAAATGCATAGATGCAAATCAGAAAGAGAAGGTAAAGGCACACATTCTATATGGTTGGAAGAGTGGTGTCATTGGGTTGAGGGTTCCCTTTATCGTTTGGATCGATCATAAAAATCTGCAGTACATCCAGTCCGCTAAAAGATTGAACTCTAGGAAGGCACGGTGGCCTTTAATTTTCGGACGTTTCGATTTTTCCATCCATTTTTCCATACCGACCAGGTTCTAAGAATGTTAAGCGTGACGCACTGTCTCGAATTTTTGATCACTCCGAGCATGCATCAACTTCAGAACCCATCGTGCCACGCAGACTTGTTATCTCTGCTGTCACCTGGGAGAATGAGTCGAGGGTCCGCATGGCCTTAGAAGGGGTAACGCCTCCACCTGGATGTCCACCGACATCCAGAGGAATTACAGTCTGACGTCATCCATTAGGGTCACTTTTCCAAGTTAGCCTGTCATCCAGGGGTCAGTCGCACCTTGTCTCTAATTAAACAATGGTTCAGATATGGCTCGTGACATAAGGAATTTTGTGTTGGCTTACTCAGTTTGCGCTGTTTCTAAGACTTCCAATTGTCCTCCCGCTGGGCTTCTTCAGCCGCTGTCAGTGCCGTCGAGACCCTGGTCCCATATTGCTCTAGATTTAGTCACAGGTTTCCCACCCTCCAACAGGGCCAGACAGACCCTCCTTCAAGTGTGTTAGCACACCAAGGCTAAAGCCGATCGCCACCGGTCTAAGCCTCCTGTTTACGTCATCGGTCAAAAAGTGTGGCTTTCGTCTAGAAATATCCCTCTCCGCACCGTATGTAATAAACTTGCACCCAAATTTATTTGCCGTTTTGAACTTTGTCTTTGCGCTGTCTCCGGTTAACAGCCAGTTGTATCCTTTGACACATACTTTGCAAAAAAACTACATGCAACCAAATTTAATGTAATTCAGGCTAAAATCGGGTTACAAGTAGCCGGACTAGATCTGGTCTATACTTCACCCAGACAATGAAATGACGGCTATTGCTTGCTGGGAAGCTTTTCCTAAAATAGTTTTATATATTGTAAATGTAAAGTTGAATAAAACATATTATTTAAAATAGCATTAACTTCTTTTCCACTATATTCATCTTCATGTTTATTCGGTAAGCTTAAATCTAGAGTGATTCAGGAGCTATCCATAGTGGAACATCAGTGAATGGTATAGTACAAAATATCATATTATCCATTCAGCAATTTTTTTTACGCTTCCATCCAAAGCTATCTCGTCTATCATGAGAGTATTACCAGCAATCTTCTAGTACTTTACAAACAAGATGGTTGCTAACTGATTGTTGGAGATTTACCCAGTCAATTTTATCCTCCTAAATTCAAGAGGCATTTCCCCCATTACCCCAATTGCAGGAGACATTTTATTGCTCCACAACACACTCATGCTTTGGCTTGTATAATATGTAATTTACCCCTTTATAGATATGGATGCAGATCCACTACGCACAACGCACTATGACGCAATTGTGACTAGCATCTGAATGTATACTGTTTATAATTATTTTGCATTTTGTTTAAATTGTACTTATATGAACTTTCCACATGAACTTTTCATCTATCCATTAACTGAGGTATTTAAAAACAAAGGTATTTAAAAACAGGTACTCTTTTCGATATCTGATCATATAACTTTAGATCTGTATGTGCAATCTTCTTGTTTTTTTGTAAATATTATATATTTTGTTTTTGATACTGAGAACTTTAAGCCCCATTCCAGGGACCATTCCGCAACGTATTTCAACGATTCCTGCATTCCTTTAGTAACATTTCTAATACTGTGTCCTCGATTTCATAATGCATCAGCATAAATCTGCATCTGTATAAAGTGCAAGTCCTGCTCCTACCTTTTTAATTTGATCAAAAACATCATTAATCATTATATTAAACACAATGGGACTAATTCCACTACCTGGTGGTGTACCATTTAGAATATTAAAAGGAACTGATAATTATTTTCCAATTTTAACTTGAAAAGTATGTTCAAACAAAAAGTCTAACACCCAATTATAACATTTTCCACCTATACCCATTTTATTCCATTTAATTAGCAATCCATACCTCCATAATGTATCATAGGCCTTATCGATGTCAGAGAAAGTGTAGCAGGTGCAGCAGACAAAAAATAAGAATAACAAGAAGAAGAAAAAACAAAACAACAGCATTTAACATAACACTATGACATATGAAGAATAAGATGACAAAGTAAAAATATTAATTTAAAGATTAACAAAAAACAATATTACAATAATAATAATGAATTATTAATAATAGTAATAATATGTCAAAAATGTCAAGAAGTGGAAAAATAAATGTGATAACTATAATATACTCATGCTGATTATAATAATAATAAAAACAACACGGCACAGTGGGTAGCACAATCGCCTCACAGCAAGAAGGTCACTGGTTTGAGCCCCGGCTGGGTCAGTTGGCATTTCTGTGTGAAGTTGGCATGTTCCCCCCATGTTGGAGTGAATTGGGTAAGCTAAAGTCTGTCGTGTATGTGTGGAATGAGTGTGTATGGATGTTTCCCAGTGATGAGTTGCAGTTGAAAAGGCATCCGCTGCGTAAAACATATGCTGGATAAATTGGCAGTTCATTCCACTGTGGCGACCCCAGATTAATAAAGGGATTAAGTGGAAAAGAAAATGAATGAATGAATGAATGAATGAATGAATGAATGAATGAATGAAAAAAAACAACAACATTAATAATCATTTTAAGGACGTAGAAGTTATAAGATCAGCCTTAAAGTGTACAGTGTTTGTTAGTTGCTTTGTGATGCATAAAAAAATTGTGATGTGCAGCATAAATCAGACCAGTGCAATGCCCAGGCTGCCATGCCTATATCACACTTTCGCTGTGAATGTAGTATATATAAGTGTGTGTTGTCCTTTCTGTACCTCACTACCTAATAAAAGCTGTACATGTCACAAGAAACTGAGGTGGAGAGGAAAAATAAATAATAATAATAATAATAATAAATACATTAATTAATTTAAGAGAGACCCATTAAAACGGAACAAATAGAACAAGAGAAATAAAAATGTACGTAGAGAGAGAATTATGAAGTACAAAAATACCAATAAAAATTAATACTAAATATGGTAAAATGAATAGCTATATTGAAAGAGTGGTAGAGTGGTTTGTAGAAAACAGTGAGAAGAGCTAATATGCAGTGATTCTTTATCAGCACTTAAGAGCATTAATTCAGGGGTTTCATCAAACCAGCTTTCATCAGTCTTGGTGAACTTCTACCGCTGCACAATAGAAAGCTCGAGTGACGTCACTGTCACTGTCACCGGACGGTAGCTTCGCTGCGTTTGTTTGGAGTTTAGATTCGCAATTTACATTTTTATCATAAAATACCTCCTCATTCACTAAATATTTATCTCTCCTACTTGGGGTGAACAATCCCTTAACACACTCATACAAACAAATCTACTTTTAAGCGTTCTGTCTCTCGAGCATCCGCCTGGTGTTTGTAGCTTTAGCCTGCTAGCACCGCTGGTCAGCTAAAGCTACCAACCTCTTTCATTTACTTATTTTCTCACTTACTGGCTTTGCTCTTCACCTTGTACAATGTCGCTTGCGTGTCTGTCCTTGAGTGCAGGAGAAGCATTGATGGAGGCGCTGGAGCTTGAAGCAGTGGAGTCCCAGATTCGCTTGCTTGAGACGAAGCGAGCAGGGCTCAGGGCTAAGCTCTTAACCCGTACTCGCTCGTCTGAGGTTAGTGTTCAATACAATAACATTTTTCCTTCTTCCTCAACCCGCGTGTTTCTCTGTCCAGGCCCAGCGCACCGAGGGCGCGGCTCTCCCAGGCGTCGTTCACGGCAACACCCGGCTACCACGGCCCCTGGGTGCAGCCGCGTAAGGTGCTTACCGGGTCCCGGGGCAGAACGTCTCCTCCTCCGGTGTTCGAGATCCCCACGGAGAACCGCTTCGCCCCTCTCCGCGAGACGGGTCGCGATGTGGCCATCATTGGCGACTCAATCGTGCGCCACGTCTGCTCCGCTTCCTCCAAAGGTAACAAAGTACGCACTTTCTGCTTCCCTGGTGCCCGAGTTAAGAATATTTCTGCACAGATACCTACTATCCTGAGCGCTGCCGAGAGCCTCGGTGCCGTCGTCCTCCACGTGGGGACGAACGACACCGGGCTCCGGCAGACGGAGATCCTGAAGAAGGTCTTCAGGAGCCTGATCGAGACGGTTCGACGCACCTCGCCTGCCACGCAGATCATCGTTTCTGGACCGCTTCCTACCTACCACCGAGGAAATGAAAGGTTCAGTAGACTTTTTGCTCTAATAATGGCTATTAACATGGTGTGAAGAACAGAAATTGCTCTTTGCCAATAACTGGAATCTTTTCTGGGAGTGTCCTAGGCTTTTCCGCGCTGACGGGCTGCACCCCAGTCGAGCTGGAGCTGAACTCCTGTCGGACAACATCTCCAGAATACTTCGCTCTATCTGACTAGTAAGTAAAAATTCACAAAATTCACAATTTAGCCATACAGACTCATATTCGTCCCACATAAATAATAGTAATGCATACCTAGCTAACCCCATAGAGACTGTGTCTGTTCCTCGCATTATTAGATCAAGAAACAAACGTACTGTGTGCTCCAGAAATAATCTATTAAGAATTAAACCAGAAAAACCACTAAAAAGTGAAAATACAAATTTCATGAAGCTTGGTCTCCTAAACATCAGGTCACTAGCACCTAAAGCACTTATCATAAATGAAATAATAACAGATAACAATCTTAATGCACTCTGTCTCACTGAAACCTGACTGAAACAAAATGACTATATTAGTTTAAATGAAGCAACTCCTCCAGGATTCTTATATAAACATGAGGCTCATCAAACTGGTCGTGGTGGTGGAGTTGCATCAATCTTTAGTGATATTCTTAATGTTAATCAGAGAAACGGACTTATGTTTAGCTCCTTTGAAGTATTAGCACTTAATGTTGTCCTTCCAAACACTATGCAAAAACCTATGTTATCTCTCGCTCTAATCACCATATATAGACCCCCAGGACCCTATGTCAATTTTCTAAAAGAGTTTTCTGATTTTATCTCTGACTTACTAGTTAAAACTGATAAAATACTAATTGTAGGAGACTTTAACATCCACATAGATGACGCTAACGACACATTAGGGCTCGCGTTTATGGACTTACTACTTTCACTAGGGATAAAGCAAAATGTTATTAGTCCAACCCATCGCCTAAAGCATACACTAGATCTAATTCTGTCTTATGGAATTGAGGTCAATGATGTAGACATTATACCACAAAGTGATGATATTACAGACCACTACCTCTTACTATATAAGCTGTGTTTACCTGAAATTAGCAGATCCTCTCCGATATATCGCCCTAGCAGAACTATTGTTCCATCCACCAAAGATGAATTTATAAATAACTTACCTGATCTTTCTCTACTTCGAAATGCACCCGCAAACGCAAATGACCTTGATGTAGTAACCAGCAGTATGGATGCCATCTTTACTAGAACTCTAAATACTGTGGCACCCATCAAACTAAAAAAGGCTAGAGAGAATAAAACTACACCATGGTATACTAGTCATACCCGCGCTCTCAAAACAGCAACCCGTGTCCTGGAACGTAAATGGAAAAAAACTAATTTAGAAGTCTTTAGAATTGCATACAAAGACAGTATGTCCAGCTATAGGAGGGCTTTAAAATCTGCCAGGGCTGAGCACCTCCGCAAACTGATAGAAAATAATCATAACAATCCTAGATTCTCATTTAACACCATCGCTAAATTAACAAATAATCGGTCATCTTTGGAACAAAATGTTCCACCGCAAATTAGTAGTGATGACTTCATGAATTTTTTCAGTGATAAAATAGAAGGCTTTAGACAGAAAATAGGAGATATTAAACTTTCTGCACCGCCTTATACTTCAGATCCTGTAAACACGCCTCTAAATCTAAATAACCTACAGTGCTTTAAAATCATAGAACAGGAAGAGCTAGACAAAATTATAAATAGCTCTAAACCAGCTACGTGTATATTGGACCCAATTCCAAGTTACTGAAAGAATTGCTACCTGTTATAGAAGAACCTCTTCTTAACGTTATCAACTCTTCTTTATCTTTAGGCCATGTTCCAAATCCTTACAAGTTAGCTGTTATTAAACCTATTATTAAGTAACCACAACTGGACCCCAGCAACTTAGCTAATTATAGGCCTATTTCAAATCTTCCATTTATATCTAAAATACTAGAAAAAGTTGTTTCTGCTCAATTATGCTCCTTTCTGCAGACGAACAATGTTTTTGAAGTGTTTCAGTGAGGTTTCAGAGCTCATCACAGTACAGAAACTGCATTAGTGAAAATAACCAACGATTTACTCTTAGCTGCTGACCAAGGGTGCATGACGCTATTAGTTCTACTCGATCTTAGTGCGGCATATCCTCATTAACCGCGTAAAGTCTACAGGTGTCCAGGGACAGGCCCTACAATGGTTTAAGTCATACTTAGCTGACCGTTACCAGTTTGTGAATATTAATGGACAGCCTTCACAAATCAGCCCAGTAAAATACGGGGTGCCTCAAGGATCCGTTTTAGGCCCTTTGCTGTTTACAATATACATGCTACCCCTGGGAGACATTATTAGAAGACATAGGATCAGCTTTCACTGCTATGCAGATGATACTCAATTATATATTTCAACTAAACCTGACGAGACGTCTAAACTGTCCAAGCTAACTGAGTGTATTAAAGATGTTAAAGACTGGATGACCAACAGTTATCTTCTCTTAAACTCAGACAAAACAGAATTATTACTTATTGGGCCTAAATCCTGTACACAGCAGATCTCACAACTCGACCTACGATAAGAGGGATACAAAGTTAGCGTTAGCTGTACTATAAAAGGTCTGGGTGTCATATTAGACAGCAATTTAACTTTTAAAAATCATATATCCCATGTCACAAAAACTGCTTTCTTTCATCTGAGAAATATCACTAAGTTACGAAATATGCTATCCATCTCAGATGCAGAAAAGCTAGTCCATGCTTTTATGACTTCTAGGCTGGACTACTGTAATGCACTGTTTGCTGGCTGCCCAGCATCCTCTATTAACAAACTTCAATTAGTACAAAATGCAGCTGCCAGAGTTCTTACCAGGTCTAGAAAATTTGATCACATCACCCCAATTTTATCCTCCTTACACTGGCTGCCTGTTAAGTTTCAGATTGAATTTAAAATATTGCTTCTTACATATAAATCTTTAAATAATCTAGCTCCTGTTTATCTAACCAATCTTCTGTCTCGCTACAATCCAACTCGCTCTTTAAGGTCTCAAAACTTAGGGCTTCTGGTAGTACCTAGAATAGCAAAGTCGAGTAAAGGAGGTCGAGCCTTCTCATTTATAGCTCCTAAACTCTGGAATAGCCTTCCTGATAACGTCCGAGGCTCAGACACACTCTCCCAATTCAAAACTAGATTAAAGACCTATCTGTTCAGTAAAGCATACACTTAGTGCACCACTTAGGGGGCTTCCACACAGGTTCTGCATCTTGTTTTTATACACTATGAACAACAGCTACGCTAATTATTTTCTTTATTCTCCATTTCCACCTGGGGATACTCTTCCCGAGGCCCTAAGACTATGCAGAGTCACTGACTCGATCCAAGACCAACGACGAGATGATCCCAAGGTTTCCATATCCTGGACCAGGCCATATCCTGAGCAGCTACTGTGGTGGTCATGGAAGAGTGGAGAACATGAGACTGATTCCTGTGACGCTCCAGAGACAAACGAGTCTTCACTGAGGCCAGCTTCCAGCCTCCGCCACTGAGACTGCAGCTCTGCACAAGACGTTTGGCCAGCGGAGAAATTAAAATGATCGTGCCCAACTGAGCCTGGTTTCTCTCAAGGTTTTTTTTCTTCACTTACGCCTTTTAGTGAAGTTTTTTTTCCCTCTCCGCTGTCGCCACGGGCTTGCATGGTTCGGGATCTATAGAGCTGCGCATCGTTGGATTTGCTCTTCAGTGTTTGGACTCTCAGTAGTGATTATTAAACCACACTGAACTGAGCTAAACTGAACTGAACTTAAACACTAAAAACTGAACTACACTGTTCCAATTTACTATGACCTTTTATGTGAAGCTGCTTTGACACAATCTACATTGTATAAGCGCTATACAAATAAAGGTGAATTGAATTGAATTGAAAGCATCCTGACCAACTGCGTCACGGTCTGGTATGGAAGCTGCTCTGTTGCTGAGCGTAAGGCACTGCAGCGGGTGGTGAAAACTGCCCAACACATCACAGGGACTGCACTGCCAGCCATAGAGGACATCCAGAAGAAACACTGTCTGCGCAGAGAACGCAGTATTCTTAAGGACACCTCTCACCCCGCTCACAGACTGTTTTCTCTCCTGCCTTCCGGCAGGCACTTCACTGACTCTTTTTTTTATATGGTAATTATGTTTATTTGTCTGCACACTTCTGCTATTAATAGCATCCTGTACATATATTCATTTATTGTAAATCTGTTCATAGCTAATACAACCTGTATATAATGTCCATAGTACA